>NC_047517.1:19766904-19984544 GCF_902827115.2 Pseudochaenichthys georgianus
TGGAAAAAATGGCGAGACTCAGCATGATATTACCAGCTGTGTAAAAGCATGAACTCCCACGCCCAAAGCTATAAGGTTAATATCCCTTTAAAACACTGAATGGGAAACTGTTACAGTATGGTTAGGGCTGGTAACACTTAGTTAGCCTCTACCAAAGAACACCCACCCACTCTTTTTGTAATCTGGAAGATCATTCAGACAATATACATTTCTCTGTGTGCGCCAAGAGAGACAGTTTGATTAGAGGACAGGAAAAAGGTGATAGAGAAGAGAGCACATAACTCTTTGATCTCTTGGGTGAGCTAATGGGTCACCAATAAATCCCTTAGCCTCCGTCCTCCTGACCCCATGTTGACCCAGCGGATCCTACTGTCTTATCCCACATCAAAACAAACATAAACAGCCCTCTGATCAGCCCTCTTACCTGAAACCTCTCTGTAATTTAAGGCTTAACAGATTCATAATGCCTGTAATACAAAGGTAATTCAGGACAGAATAGGTATTAGGTCGGATATAAACGTGTGTTAGAAGCAAGGCAAGTTTATTTATACAGCACCTTTCAACACAAGGCAATTCAAAGTGCTTTACAAAACACGAAAGACATTAAGAAAATGGCATTTAAAATCAGTCATTAAAAAGAAAAGATAATAAAATAAACATTAAAAGAAAAAAAGATACATGAATAAAAGTTACAGTGCAGTTTAAGATGTGAATAGTTCAATTAAAAGCAGCGGCAAAAAGAAAAGTCTTCAGCCTGGATTTAAAAGTAGTCAGAGTTGCAGCGGACCTGCAGGTTTCTGGGAGTTTGTTCCAGATGTTTGGAGCATAATAACTGAACGCTGCTTCTCCATGTTTAGTTCTGACTCTGGGGACAGAAAGCTGACCAGTCCCTGAAGACCTGAGAGATCTGGATGGTTCATAGTTTAGCAGGAGGTCAGGAATGTATTTTGGGCCTAAACCATTCAGTGCTTTATAAACCAGCAGCAGTATTTTGAAATCTATTCTTTGACACACAGGAGAGTAGAGGCTTTTAGAAGTCTGTGTGGGGCAGGGACCTGTGTGGGAAACCCTAACACCAAAACGTGGAAAACCCATTAAATCCAAAGAAGGCTTCTTCCCCGGCCCCCCGTCTGACAGCAGATTCTCTTTATGACACAGCAGGGAAGCTCTGAGACGAGGGTCGGATTCTCTCTCTCTCTCCCTCTCCCTCTCTCTCTCCCTCCCTCCGGTTTATGATTTACTTGAGAATATAGCATTGACTTACAGTCAGCACCCAGAGGATTACCCCAACCTCGACCACAGCACTTATGTGTCTAGCCCTAACCCTTACTCTAACCTTAACCAAACCCTAATTATAACCGCAGCTCTCGTGTTAACCAGTAAACCTGAAATCACGCTTAGCTGGCTACATGTCCTCAGAAGGATAGACTTTTTAAGATCTGCCTCTCTTGTCTTGTAATTCATGAAGAGGAGGCTGGAAAACTACTGGTAGTGTGTCAAACCAACAACTAAGTACAGAACAGTTAGCCAATGGGGACAATAAATATAACTTTCCTATGTCAACACAAAATACTCATATGTTACAGTG
Source organism: Pseudochaenichthys georgianus (assembly GCF_902827115.2). NCBI lineage: Eukaryota > Metazoa > Chordata > Actinopteri > Perciformes > Channichthyidae > Pseudochaenichthys > Pseudochaenichthys georgianus. The sequence continues at coordinate 19,768,493 of NC_047517.1, forward strand.
AAGGAAACCATTATTTCATCCCTTGCCGATTTTGTAAGTTTACCCGCTTACAAAGACATGAACAGTCAATAACTGTAATGGTATGTTTATTTTAACAGTGAGAGTACGAATATCAAAAAGAAAAAACTGAAATTGACATTATGTAAAAGATAAAAATGTATTTGCATTTAAATGTGGCAAATAAGAATAAGTTATTTCTTTGTAAGTGGGCAAACTTTGCAAATCTGCAAGGGATCAAATAATTATTTCCTTCACTGTATATGTTAAAAAACTGTTACAATAAAAACATGAGTTATTCTTACACTGCAGGTGCTTGCAGTGTATGCATTTCCCCCATGATACTGCATTGTGTTTAAGCCTTTTGCATGGCTTCTGAAGGAACGTTTGCTCCAGCAGCAGAACAAAGTGCTTCATGGTGTTAACATTACCTTTGTATGTGCTCCCCAGATGAGTTACAACAGTGGTTCGGGGGAAACATTTGATCTTGTCCTCGAGCGAGTGGATCTACCGTGGAGAAAACACACGCATGCACAGATGAATAATGAAAGAAAATAGCTGTGACCCCAGTGGCTTAATTCTATGCATTAGCCTAATTGTTGCGTGGGGCATAAGCTTAACATTTTGTTGATCATCCCCATGGCGATGTTTGTCAGAATGATGATGTGTGTGAGAAAGACTGCGGGAGGCGTTGCTGTGATTGTTTATAGGGTTAAACCAAATGTAAACAGATGTGCTTTGTTATTAAGTTTATGCGGCAGGAGAGCAGTAGCTCCATCGCTGGAGGCCACAGAATCCTGGGAATACTCTGCATGGGATGTGGTGTTCCCTTGTCCCTGCGAAGAGCACCAAGTCGGACACTTACCCTCTCAACGAAGCCCTGCTCCTTCAGCCGAGCCTCGCTCAGCAGAGTCGTCTTGTCGGCTAGCTGAGCCTGGGGTAGAGAAGGAGAAACATTCATGTTGGTGAGAACGGGAAGGTTTAGGGTGAAACTAGTCATTCAATAACTATGTGTCCATCAATCCTAAATGTTTACATTTAAATGTGTTCTTAAAATAGTAAAACTATTGATACTGGAGACAGAAAACATACCTGTAGTTCTTCAGCGCTCATCTGTGCCCAATCAAAGAAGAAAAATGTGTTACAAAATAATGAAAAAGATATACAGTAAGTGTAGTACCTTTAACAACATTAATATCTATCTATATGTTCAAGTTCACCTTGAAAGAACAAGAATTCGGCTTTTCTATATTTGTTCTACTGTTAAGAGACCAAATACGTTGATCCAATATAAATATTATTCCTCTGTGGTCCGTTATTGTCTCTTTACTTTAAGAACAAACCTATGAGCCACACATGTTCCTACATTACAATAAACACGGGTACTGTACTCTATTTTTGACTCAATCTCAACACACAATACGTGTGGGTGCACGGCATCTGTAATAATACACCTGAAAATAGTTTTAAAATAAATAGTAAATGTTGCCCTGTTTGAGTAACGTTTTCTAAAGAGTCACATACAGAGATGGACAAAAACACATTTGGTCTTCTGGGATTCACAATTCAGTATAATAAAGTATAATAAAGAACTGCTGGAGCCCAATTAGATCTGCACCGACAGTCTGCACTGGACTTGTACTTCCAGGGTATACGCAGGAATCCTGAAGTCAAATGTAAGACCTTTTAAGACCCTTTCCATACATTTTAAGACCTCATCGCCACTTCGAGTTTTAACCGGTTACATTGGAGACACACTTCACCTCACATTTACTATATACAGTATGGATTGTCCTTCCTCCTTATCTTCCAACCGTTTGGACGCAGACTTGCATTTCCCCATAACGATGTTGTTTAACAACCGGCGCAAAACGGACCTTCGCGCACTTTCAAGCAGTGAGCGTGCGATGTCCTGCTCAGATGACGTCCAATCCAACGGGATGCCATAAATAAACTACACAGAATCACACTACACACCTACGCCATGATTACATTCAGGCAGACTGTAGAATACTACATCTTTGGACAATTTATATACTTATTGAAAACAAGCTATAAAATGTAATACCTTGGAAAATGCCGTTTAATAGCCTTAATTTTCGCTAAATTGATTTATCAACTTTTAATACTTTTTAAGACCCCGCAGACACCCTGACTTCTGCTGTCTCTAGGTAGAGACCCACTGACCCTCTGTCTGAATGAAGAATGGTCTGTGAGGCCCGTAGTGAGGAAAGGCCTCCCTGAGCATGAACTCATACAATCCTCCCATAAAGTTATTACCTCACGAGGGAACCATGCCGCAGAGAGAGCAGCAGCATAACTCTTCCTTTGTGTGTGTGTGGACACGGTGTAAAGGTAGAGGAATCAGCGCCTCAATGGACTACTTTCTGGCCTCTTCCCAGCACACACACGTGAGTATTGCAGTAGTATCAACCTACGGCCAAGAATCACCCCGTGTGATGATAATTGAGAACAGGGATCGAGGCTGGCTGCTGCCTCACAATCTCTCTCGGTTTTCCGAGGGGAACATTCCTGAGTGATTCAAACGAGCTTCACAGCATCCGGCGCACTTTGGAGAGCAGCCACACAACCGGAGCGAGGGACTGATCAGAAAAGTGATTGAGAAATCATCCCTGAGCTACGAGGCGGAATCCTTCAATTCTAAAGCTAGACGGAGGAAAAGACAGCCGAGAACTGGCGAGAAGGTTAACCTGGATGTGAACTTTCAAATAATAAGATATCAGAAAGGGCCTCGTGGTACAGACATACAAATGTGTCTGGATTAGGTTGTCATTCAAAAAGTAGTAATGCGTCCAGACAGCCTTTTCCCAGAGGCTGAAATAAAGTGATTTCATACAGCAATTGTTATTTCATGCAGCCATCATGAAGAGACTTCACAATGGCTGATGATTTCAACAGCATCGCTATATAGAATTAATGTAAACCTCCAGCCTCATGTTTAATGGCTGCAGGTATGATTTTCTACATCTGTGTAAATGAAAATGCTCCCAATACATCAAGGAGTTGTGACAGCGATGGCAGATGTTCGACCTTGAGGATGTGTTCAGTGTGTTTGTACCTCAGCAGTGTCAGGGCCCTTTGCTTGCAGCTCCTCCAGTTCTTTCTGAACCTGCCACACTCGCTCGCCCATCTCATCCTCTCGACTCTGAACGAGGAGAAAGAAAGAACAACCGCTGAGTCATTTCCTGTCTTTCATCTCTGCATCACAACTCAAGTATGTCGGGGAAATCACTCGCTGACTGCTTTCAGACCTCCCACCTTAATTATGTTTGGAGATAAGTGGTTTTAAGTAACTACCAAATTAAAGTTCAGAAAGACAGTTACATCTATAAGGAGCTTAAAGACTAAACACATATTAATGAATTATGATTGTTACATTATGTAAAAGTACAGTATACTAGATGAAGAAGTTGGTTTAAAGCAAAGAATAAAATCTGAAAAAACACCTTCTGTGACTAAGTTGTATATTACAATACACATTTTTTGCATATTATTAATGATTAAATTAGATTTTAAAATCTACTAAGAGACATTTGTAACCTGATGGCTGGTGTGTCCATAAAGAGGTATTTGAGTTCATCCAGTGCTTTGGGGCAGATCTTACAAAAAAGGACAGGAACCTCTGCTTTAGACTAAGAGCGGAGGAGCCTGCCAACTGTCCGACTGATAGCTTCCAAAGGGTGGGTGGGGTTCATTTCCTTTCCATGGTAAACTTACTTTATTAAATGTGGTCTTGTTTGAGTATAAAAACGCTTTTGGGCTTCATCCTTTCAAAGTACCTGTAAAACCTCTTCATATTTCTTAACAGTTCTGTGCAAATCATCCTCCTTCTGGGCGATCACCTTCCTCAGCTGGCTGGCCTCCTCACTGTGGCTGCTGAGGAGCTCCGCCTCCACAGTCTGGGCCTTCTCTGTGTCAAGGGAAGGGAGAGAAGCCAGAGTTAGCACCTCAAAAAAAAAATCTAGTTCATTCCAAACCGCTCGGTCACATCCCACATGGAATGTGACTCACTTTAACCGAAGAGGAAACGAGGGAACATGGCACTTCCGCACTGTTTCCAAAAGTAACGATCCATTCATTTAGCTCAGCCGGTGTCGAGATGAAAGAGGCCCTATTGTGCTTTTTGGGGCTTTTCCCTTTACTGCAGTGTGTTATATAGGTTTGTGTGCATGTACATGGTCTGCAAAGCATAAATACCAAAGTTAAAGCCAGAGGGAGTTCCCCCCCCCCCCCCAACCCGCTGGCTTTAACGCCTCCATTGGACTCCTTTGTTTACTTCTGCAACGTAATGACATCACTAAGTAACACTGGCGCTTCTATTGGCTAGCTAACCAATCACAGCAGACTGGGCTCTGAGAAAGAGCTTTCTTTGAACATTAAAGCAATACTGAAACCTCAAAACTGGCATAGTAGGGCCCCTTTAAGAAAGTGCATCCTGTTTCCATTTAGTCAGAACTTCTACTGTTGGACATGAAAGTCAACCATGGCTGCCTTCAACAATAAATAGACCGCATATTGAAATGCTTCCACTACACTAGAGAAGAATGGTGATTCTGCGTGTTTAACATCACAGCGTCATGATGTATCTTCTCCGCCTCACCGATGGCCTCCTTCACTCCTGTAGTAAGCTCCCTCTCTTTCAAAGACATCTGCGCATTGAACTCCCGCATCATCTGCTTGATGGCAGAATTTTGCTTCATCTCCACATCTTCCAACTCCAGCCTATCAGAATAGAGAGCAAAGGAAATGTATGAAATTATTATTGAGGTTATTTTTATTTGATGTTTAAGTTGTCATTATCAATTTAACATCGTGTACTCACTTCAACTTGTTCTCATTCTCTTCCAACAGCTCTTTCTTCATGCACTCCAGGTCCTTCTCGTGCTCCTTCCTCAGAATGCGGATGTCTTTCTGCAGGCTGACGAAGTCCTTGTGGATTTGCTCTTTCTCATTCTTCACCTTTTTCAGATTGTTCTTGAGCGAGTCCAGAGCCTCAGTGTCCTGCGCTGCAGAGCGGTCTTCCGTCTCTGCGTGCATCGCGCTGCTGCTGCTGCTGCTGCTTTGCTGCAAGCTGCTGCACTCCACCTTCACCTCCGGTCCTGATGGGTTTTGGATCTGCTTAATCGTTGCCTGATGTTCATCAAGCTGGGAATCTTTTTGACATATTTCTTCTTTCAGGCGATCGACTTCCGCTAAAAGGTTTCCGCGCTGCTCCTCTGCTTCCTTCAGCTTGGCCTCGACTTCCTGTAGCGCCGTTTCAGTGTCTTTGAGCTCCCCTTGCTGCGCCGCATCCCTCTGGAGTGAGGACAGCTTCTCTTCATACAAAATGTTCAATTCCTCTAAAGACTTTTCTTTCTCCAGCCTCTCATTACTCAGAATCACTTTGAGTTCTTTCTCCTGCTCTTCCTTAAGCTTGACGAGAGCTTCCTCCAGAGTGGTCGTCTTCTCTTCCAACGTCTCCGTGTGTTGTTTGCCGGTCGCTTCGCTGCTCTTGATTTCCTCCAGGCTACTCTGAAGAACCTTTATCACCTGCTCCTTCTCCTCCAGCTGCGAGGTTAGCTGTTTCTTAATCTGACTGATTTTCTGCTCGGCTTTCTTCTTCAGCTCAGAGACCTTCCGAGCGCTCTCCGCGGTCAGCTTCTCCTCAGCAGCCTTCACACTCACCTCTTTGCTCTTGATAATCTCCTCCTTCACCTTTTCAAATTCCTCCCTTTGAGCATCGAGCGTGAGTTTGCACTTTTGGTTGTCCTCCTGGAGGGAGCGGAGTTTCTCCGCCGTCTCCTGCTCCAGATTCCCATTCTGAGTGCACTGCACCTGGCTGTGCTGCAGCTGCTCCACCAGCTCTCTCTTCTCTTTCTCCCCGAGGCTGTGTTGCTGTCGGAGGTCGGCTGTGAGTTGTTCGCACTCTCTCGTCTTTAAGGCTAACTGCTGCTGAAGCTCGCCCAGCTGACTGATGCCGCTCTCCAGCTCCGAGGAGAGCCCGCTGAGCCTCTGCTCCTTCTCACTCAGCACCTGGTCCATCTCAGACTTGCTGATGGACTGACTGTCGATGCTTGCCGTCAGCCTTTGCAGGGCTTGGTTCTTTTCGGCGATTTCCCGCTCCAGCTCATCGAGCCTGGTCTGCAGAGATGTGATAGTGATGTCATTCTGGGTGAACTTCGTCTCATGCTCAGACAAGCTGTTCCTGAGTGCATCCGCCTGCTCTGAGGCAGACTTTCTCTCCTGCTCTAACCTCTCAATGGTCTCCTGCCTTTGTGCGGCGGCCTGTTGCCGCTCCTCTTCATACTGCTGGTTCAGCTGAGTTATGGCTTCCTCCTTCTCTTTTATGCTACTCGCCAGCTGCTTTTTCAAGTCACTGCTGATGCTTTCCAGGTTACTGATATGCGACTCGTTGGCTTTCATGCTTTCTGATATGAGTCGGTTCGCTTCACTCAGCTCCTGGATTCTCAGAGCTTTCTCGCTGATGGACTGCGAGTGATCCTCTTTCTCGTGCGTTAAGACGTTGACGTGCTCCGTGTGAGCGTTTACCTGAGCGGTCATCTGTTCTAAGGAAATGCATAGGTTCTTATTGTCCTCCGCATGCTGCCTGAGAGTCTCCTCTAAAGTGCAAATTCTATCTACTTTAGTGAGGATGACGTTTTTCAGATTGGCTATGTTTTTCTGACTACACAGCAGTCTGTCCTTCAGCTCGTTCAACCGGCACTCCACTCTGTGACCCAGTTCATTGGATCCACTCTCCACTTTAGACTGAATGTCCTTACAGTGATGCTCCATTTGGTTTCTGATCACACTTAACTGCTGCTGGAACTCTGCTTCCTTGGCTTGTAGTAGAGTGGCAGTCTCCTCAAATTGACTCTGCATGTCTTGGCTTTCCTTACTCCTGGAGCCTTCCAGTGCTTTACGCTGCTTCTCTGCTTCCTTCAGCTTCCCCGACAAGGCCTTCAACTTCTCTTTGCTCTCCTCCTTCATGGCGCTGAGCTTGTCCTGAAGGGAGTTTCTCTCGTTCAGAGCCTGGCTGAGGTTCCTCTCCACTGTCTCCGTTTGCTCTCTGAGTAACGCCTCACCCTGAGACAAGCCCTCAAGCTTAACCGCTGCTTCGTTGAGCTCTTCTTGAAGCTTCTGCACGGTGGTTTGTCGAATTGCCAGCTCCTCCTTCAGATCTTGTATTTGACGTGACGCTTGCTCGCTCTCTTCTTTGCCTCGGCTGAGTCGCTGAGATATTTCCTCCAGCTCCTGAGCCTTCTCCTGCAGTATTTGAGAGTGCTTCTCAGTTAACTCTTCCTCCTGCTGTCCCAACTTGTCCTGCAGGCGACGCTCCAGCTCTCCAACGCCGTGCTTGTGGGTCTCATGGAGCTTCTCCACTTCTTCCTTGTGGTTGGCCTGCAGCTCCGACATGGCACTGCTGAGGCCTTGGGAACTTTTCTGGGACATCGCAACAATCTTCTCCTGCACTTGTTGCTCTGTCTGCTTAAGCTCCTTGTCCTTCTTTGCAAGCTCCGTCTTCATGGTCTCTTCATGCTGCTGAATCTTTTTCTTGTAGCTTTCATGCATCTCTTTGGCCTTGTTTTTGAACTTTTCCATTTTCGTTTCCTGGGATTTCAGCTTAGCTTCCATCTCAGTGATAGTGTTTTGCATCTTCTTCTGGAGGGCAGCTTTCTCATCATCCAGCTGCTTCCGGAGGCGAGCTTGCTCCTCCTGCTTAGCGCTCAGTTCCGCACTAAATGATTTCTCCTGCTCCGAGAGCTCTTTTTTGGTCTGTTGGAACTGCTGCTCTAGTTCTTGAAGAGAGTTCTCTTTCTGTTGACTCTCATTCTTTGCTACTTCCAACTGATGCTCCAAGTCTGTCAAATCCTTCTTACACTGATCAAGGTCCTCTGACATCTTACGGAGCTGTGCGTCAGAGTCCTTTAGGCTCACACTCTCCCCCTGGGCTTGTGATAAACATTGCTTCAGCTCCTCCAGTTCCTTAACTTTGGCATTTAGGTTTTGTACAGTGGATTGAGATTCTTCCCGTAGTGTTTTTTCTCTCAGGATGAGGTCTTTCATTTCCTTTTCCTTCTCTGTCAGAACGATCCTCGACGCGTTGAGTTCCTGCTTCAGAGTTTTCTCAATTCCTCCAAGAGACTTCTCGTGCTCCTTCTTGATTTTTGCCAGCTCTGAATTGTGCTTTTTCACATGATTTTCAAACATCTTCTCATGTTCCCGTTGAGCGGAACCGTTAGCATCTTCGGCTGCCACCAACGTCTCCTCCAGAAGCTGTCTACTCTTCAGAGCCTCAGAGAGTTCAGCGGTCACTGCCTCCAGCTCGGCCTGCTTTGAATCCAGCTTCTCCAAAGTCTTCTGGTTCATGTCTTCAACGTGTGCTTGGAACTGCAGCTCTTTCTCTTTCAGAAGGGACTCCAATGCAACTCTGTGCTTTTCTTTGAGTTCCTCAAGAGCAGCGTTACTCTGCTGGGTGTCCTTGTGTTTCTCCAGCTGCTTCTGGTGCTTCTCCTTTAATGCAGAGATTTGCCCTTTGTGTTTGTCCTTCAGCTTCTCCATCTGACTGGAAAGTTCTTGAGACAGACTAGAGCCGTCTTCTGAGATCTTCTCCAGAGAGCTCTCCAGCTCCAACACTCTCTGAAATCACATACAGGTAGGCTGTTGGATCATTCTCACGGCAGTTACAGTCTTATTAAGATATTATAAGAATCACAGTGGGAATGAACTGAATACATTTGAACACTATAATAGCACTTCTTATGTGAAATAACTTATAAAAAAAAATTATAAAATGAATATCATGAGTTGTGGGGTTTATATGTGGGGTTTATATATGCGAGTTATAAGTAAAAACATTCATTATTATATATAATATATAATATTGAATGTTTGAGTGTGTGTGTGTGTGTGTGTGTGTGTGTGTGTGTGTGTGTGTGTGTGTGTGTGTGTGTGTGTTGTGCCAAATAACTAAAAACATGACACAGATAATATTAATGCCATTTCACTGAATTCATTAACATGGCCATGAACAAAGATTTGAGCCTCAGCGAATCCCTAACTAAAAGGTCCAATATTATCCAATGAACAACTTGTTTTTCTAATTGACTGATAAAAAACTACTCACGGTTCGTGCAGCTTCCAGCTCCGACTGAATCTCTCTAACCTTGTTGTCAGCTTCATTCCTCAGAGCCGTCTTCTGCAGCTCCACATCCTCCAGAGCCAGAGAGGTCTGCTGCTCCCGCTCGCTGCCCAGCTGATCAAACTCCTCTTTGCACTGCTCCTAAAAACACATGTTTTTAAATTGCATTTACTTGATTATGTTGTGAAATTAAATGACTTAAAACCTTTGGGACATACCACGGCTTTGTTGATTCTGGCACTCATCTCTTCTTCTTTAGCAGCCAAGGCTTCCCCGTGGAGTTGTTCCAAATTGGCCACCGTTTCCTCCGATGATTTCTAAAGATATTGATGATCATAAAGCATTTCTGTGTTTTTAAAGACATTTCACAACAAAACAAACATTGTAAATGTGACCCGCTCTATCGAAATCAGTCGGAAGTCGCAACGGCTCATTTAAAAAATAAACGTGGATTTACGTAAAAAATTATTTTTCCGGGGTTCGGGTGTTTTGTTTGATTTTAAACAAACAAAGTCTTGGCTTTCAGAATATGAAACTTTTATTTCCAAAATCACACGATAAATACATTTTTGAAGCTTGTGAAGGGACGAAGACAGGCACCTCTCACTCGCACTCTGCTCTTCCAGCAGCGCCGCCCCCCCTCCCTCCGGGTGAAATTATGAACGTAAGAGTAAAGTAATCATAGATAACACGGCAGGGTCCGTTACAGTTTGTTTTCATCTGATTTAAATTAAACAAAGTCTTGGCTTTCAGAATATTAAACTTGTTTCGGCAAATTCAGATGATAAATACAACTTTGAAGCTTTTAACGGCATAATTACAAGCAGAGAACGGAGTAACTTGACGTCACAGCAGGCATAACAACAGCCGGTGTTTCTCGTGAGGGTTTTCCAGGAAACAAACAGAATACACACAAACGCAAAAATACACAAACACACACACACACGTATACACACATACTCGCGAGCTTCCCCTCCAAACGAAAATATCTTCCCTCCGTAGTATTTTGATCATTTGCTCCACTAATCAATCAGATCGATGTAGTCCAGAGAAGAGGAAACTTTAAAGGCCTTTTTCTCAAAATGAGGACTCGGTGACAGTCATTATATAATGTGACATATTTCGCTTAATATTTGGAGTACAAAAACAATCCTGATATTAGAAAGCTAGGAATATCCTCTTTCCAACAGTGTATACAACTCAAAATGTGTCTTCGGGTCAATGCGACTGATTTCGATAGAGCGGGTCACAAATATGAACAGAAAACTGTTTCCGCCATCCTATTTTCCATTCTCATGTAAACACTTGAAATGGTGAGGCAATGTGTCACATTCAGGCATACACAACCAAAATAACCAACTCAGAGTAATGCCAGTAATATTAATATACTAATGACCTTTCCAATTCAAAAATAAAATGCATGAGTATAGAGCAGAGGTCACTTCCTGACCTTCATGATGGTGACGACTTCCTGTTTGACTCGGGTTAGTTCCTGCTGCAGACTCTTCCTCTCCTCCTCTCCGGCCCTCTCCACCTCCTTCACCTGCTCCTCCAGCTGAACCTGCAGCTGTTTACGGGCCTCCTCCGCCTTCTGAGCTACACCCAGCGCCCGCTCCAGTTCTTCAAAAGCTTTGAGAAAATACAAATAAAAACATCATAAACATATCCACAGAAAACTTTTACATGTACACTTACAGGAGTGGATTCCTTACCTGATTTCTCTGCCTTCTCTTTCTGCTCCTGTAGTTCTTCTTTCTGGGCAGTAGCCTGATGGACCCTGGAGCGGAGCTGTGCGACCTCTTCTTCTTTCATTTCCAGGGTCTCGTGCATCTGCCGCTTTGTCTCAGCGATAACCATCCCCTAAAGTCAGCGACCCATGAAAGAAAAGCCTTTTAAATGTATGGTTTGAGCAAATGAGTTGACACTGACATGTATTTGATTAGTACTATCTCTGTATTTTACACCCCAACTCATTCTCAAGTATCAGCAATGGTTTTTGACTTTAAGTGGTTTCAGCATTCCTCACACAGATCTCATGAGCTGCTGCACATCCTGCAGAGCTGAGGTCAAAGGTTAAGAGAAACAAGATGGGACTTCAAGGTGTCCGACTTCTTGCTCCGTGGCAGAGTAAAAAAACATGTCATGTCCGAATCTTCAGGCCCGTCAATCAAGAGGTGACTAAAGCTTCAAAAACCTCTCACTCACCTTGTCCTGCTCCAGCTGCTCAATATGGTTCTTGGCATCCCTTAGCTGAGTGATCGACTTAGTCTTCTCTGTTTTGTGCAGTTCCTAAAAACATAAAACAGTTCACAAAATTACAAATCTAATCTTTTAAAAAGGGCCTTTTCAGATTTCTTTGAGTCATATCCTGTTTGTGCTTTGGTCGGATAACTTCAAAATGACATGCTGCACCACCCATGATGCCTCACCAACAAGCAAAAAACAAACAACCAGCGTGTACACAAGCCCAGCTAAACCAACAAGTCGACCTAAATGACAGCCCAGGCCTGTAGTAGCTGTCTGTGGCACCGCTGTGTAACCATGAGTTACTAAACAGGAAATGCTGGGATGTCTTTATTTGATCCATGTGTGCCACAGGAACAATTTAACAATCTTCAAAATGTATCATTTTACTATAAAAATACAAAAACATGCTAATACAGCATGCAATACTCTGTCAACAAGACTGTATATATTAAATAAAAAAATCCTCTGAGCTGAAAATCTGGAATCGTAGACAGATGGTTTGTTTTATATTTGTAAGGCAGGGGATGAGCCCAGCAGTTCCCGGATGCCTTCATGCTGCTTAAGAGGGCTAAACGCCTGTTAACCTCTGCCTTTCCTGACACAGGAAAAGGCCCACGTATTCCCAAACAGACGGAAAATTCAACACAAAAGTTATGGCAAAAATGAAAGCAAGTCAATCCACATATCGCGGACGAGCTGTCTATTATCATTTTGTCTTTGTAGCGACAAACATTTGTTATCAGCCGCTACAACACATCAGTGCAGCCATGGACAAGCAAAACAAGCCAAGCATACCGACTGAAAGCTAAATGTTTTGAAATCAATGAAAACAACGGTTCAGTCGTGTCATGCTGACATGAACCCTCGCCCTGGAGCTGTGCTGGAAAATTCAGATGTTCAGACTCTGAGAACCGCAGATATCAACTGCGTCACTGAGATAATTGAGTCGCAATATCAGTGGACTGTAAAGACTCTATTCATTAATTTCTCGAAGCACACAGTACAGTCATGTGCAGCCCAGCCTCGTTTTAATCAAATGGCTTCATAATTACAGTTGACTACTCCTGTTTACTTGCTCCTGTGGGTATTTTCCACAGTGACCATTGTATGTATAAAAAAAAACTATGTGTAATGTGTGTATCTGTAAAGCGCTTTGAGCACTGGAAAAGCGCTATAATAAATGCAAGGAATTATTATTAATTATACTACCAAAACTATTTTTTGTGAGTGGCTGTCCTAAGAAAATTGCTTTTTACTTTGAAAATAAAAGTTATAATGAGAATATTATCTAAAATGTATAGTTCAATGTCCTGATATTAAAGTACGACGACAGTGACACTAGTATTGCTGCTATTGAGCACAGGTTATGCACCTTGATCTTCTCCAGCTCCTGCAGCCTCTCCTGCAGCGTCTCGTTCTCCGTGCCCAGCGCGACGCTGCGCTCCTTGTGTGTTCGCATCACTTCTTTGCACTTCTGCAGCAGGTTCTCCTGCCGGGTTACTCTCTTCTGCAGAGCCTCCATGCGTTTGGTTGGATCACTGTTGCCCTCTCCTGTTCAGACAATAAAATGCACCGGTTAAAGAATAACAGCTAAATAGAAATGACAGAACCAGTAAGTTCACGTTTTGCTTTGCTCTCAACCAATTTACAAATATACATTAAAACATGTGCTTACCCTCAGTGACCTCAGGCCCTTCTCGTTGCTCCTTCAGAGGACTTTGTGTGGAAGAGGTTGAGTCTGCATCTTCAGATTGAGGGACGTCACCCCCAGGTGGCTCAGAGACCACCTTTGATCGTTTCTTCAACAGAGAAACCTGTTACAAACAGAGCAAAAACTACAGTTACAGAAATAATACTTGGGTTGAAGCCCAACATTTTTTATTATTTCAGGCATTCTTCATTTATTTGTTTGTGCACAAGAAACATTGAACCAGTCTCAAAGGTTTAATGTAATATATAATAACAAGAAGTACTGCTAAGATGAATAATTCAAAAATGTTTAATTGATCACTGCAGTAACGTTGACAGTGGCAATTTAATGTTGTATATTTCAGTTGGTCTAATGGATCAGTCAAAATAGGTTTTATTAAAGTAACATTTGGAAATACATATGTATTGTATAGGTTAAGAATAAATATCTGCCCAACTTTGAGTGATACACATGTATTGACTTAACCCTGATATTTTGAAAACGAAATAATAATACAATGCAAACAAAATTAACACAGAAATGTCTGTATATCGTGGAATATAGTTAGAGGGAATCATTTTAGCCACAATGATTAATACTGAAAGCTGCAGTCTTGAGAAAAACATATCTGTGCATGTTCACACACCTGTGTTTGGAGAACAGTGATCATCTGGTCTTTCTCCTCCAGCGCAGCGTCAAACTCCTCCTGTAGGTGTTTCTTGGCCTGCTGGTCCATTTGAAGCTCCTAGAGATCATTCAATATGTTCACTCGTGCGTAAATATTTGATCACAAAGAGACACATACTGACCTCGAGAGACAACAATATTCATGACATATGGCCGTACCTCCCGCAGCTCCCCTATCCTGCGGAGAGATTTATCTTGACACTGACTGAGGATGACCTGAGGGGGAGGAGAACAGAAAAGAACATATGATGAGTTCAGGATGCTACATATGGTCAACGTCCTCTGAGAAAACCTTTTTCGAAAAATATAAAAAATAAGCCAACATGGTAGTTGAAAGAAATTACCTGAGTTTTCTCTTTTTCTCGTTGCACTGTTCGGTATGCAATAACCAGCTGTGTGGTTAAGAATTGGTAGAAAGTAAAAAAAGGAGAGAAAGAGAGGAAAATCGTGATGAGGATACATCAAATATGCAACAGGCTTACAAACTTCTCATTTGAATCTTAAAGGTCACCTATTATGCAAAATGTACTTTTTGATGTCTTTCATACATAAATGTGTGTCCCCGGTGTTTAAGGAGACTCACAAAGTATCCAAAAATACAACCCTCTCTCTTTTCCACCTTACCCACATTTCTAAAAACGGGGGTGCAACGGACTTGATCCAGATCTGATGCATCACGACAACATTACTAAAATGTGGGCTGGCTTTACGTTGAACTCCTGGTAACGTTCCGCCCACAGAGCCCAAAGGGGGCGTGGCCAGCAGCAGCTCGGTTACATTTAAAGCTGCGGATCCAGAATCAGCACTTCTCTAACAGGGCTGAAATAGAGGAGTATGAGGCATGGCTACAATGGCTGATCTGTTTGGTATTTTGAGCAAAACACTTCAGAGACATGTTTTGTATAGATATGGCCCTATGATATATATAATTGAAATATAGCATAATAGGTGAGCTTTAAAGGAGCTGGTCTCTGTGTGCCTCTCACCTCGGAGTACTTCCCTCTGTACTTCCCGAGGCTCATCTCCACTTGGTGCAGTCGGTGGAACAACTGCTCTTTGGAAAGGGGCTCTGCACTTCCTGGTGGCTCCTCAGCCTCACTCTCAATGTCCGAGGGTGGGTCATACGAAGGGGCGCCCGGGGAGTCGTTTTCTCCCAAAGGTGTCAGGGACTCGCGCGACGAGCTTCGGACCAGACTCTCTTTGGAAGGAGAGCGGAACAGGTTTTCTGCTCGGCTGGCACCACCACGAATCAACGACTCCATCGAGGGGACTCTTAACTGCAGCTTCTGGGCAAATGACGGCATCTCCTCTCTCTGTTGGAAAGATCAAGAAGTTACATACAAAGCTCATTTTAAACAACGAGTAACATTATCGAGATCACATAGGAGGTAGAATAATATATTGGGTAATAAACGTACTTGAGGAGAAGCGCTTCCATCCCCGTTGATGCTACCTCTGGGAGATCTCGCTGGTCCTTTAGGGATGCTCTGCAGTGATAAAGATCAAATGAGCAAAAGATAAAGTGTGCCAGTAGACTTGACCTGGGCCAGTTAGTCATCCAAACCCAGCTTGGCTCTCCCTGATTACTCTGGAGGGAGCAATATTAGTATTGCTGTGAGCAATGCAGGGGCAATGGGTACCCTCATGCAACTTGGAAAAAACAGAGGGGTTAAATACATAAAAGAAGGCATCTCTACGGAACATTAAACAAAAAGGGTTAAAACTGGACTACAGAGCAGCCATGAGGTCAGAACAAACAAACAGTTAAAAGTCAAGAAGGAGAGCTGGTATTTGAATTAAGATGCTTTGCAGCCGTGTGCAGCTGTATTACAGGAGAGTCAACATGTAGCAGCTCGGTAGGTTTAGTTGTCTTGTTAGAAGCAGCGAGTAAGAAAGTGTTCTCCTACTCCTTCCTCTGGATTACTGTGAAACACATTTCCGTCCTGTTTCTTGTGGAAAAGTTTGTAAGGAGATGTTAGTCACTTCCAGAATCTGTTTTAGATTAATATGCCGCAATTGTTGAGGGGGGTTTTGAGGTTTAAAAAGGATTACATTTATTTGTATTGTTCTGCATAATTTAGTTTCTGCGTTAGGGCTGGACAATATAAGGTTTAGTTCATCGTTGTTGCTTTGCACACATCACAGAAGACTGCTATAATGAGTACATCTCAGTTGCTGAATGAGGGTGTCAGTAGAAAACTGCGCTTTAAAATATTCATATAAATGAGATTGTTTATTATATTCTCACAGGTTCGCGTGAATGAACAGGAGTAAAGGATAGCAAACAATACTTACTGACTGTTTCACCATGCGTGTCTACTCTGCACTAACAGAGTTTAGGGCCTCTACTGTGTTTCAGTACTGCACGTCCAAACAGACAACAAATGTGGTTCTGAATCCAAAATCCTGTCATTCACAATAGTAATTGCGACTGCGAGAGCCAAACAAACATCATTCCAAGACATGATTTCTTGAATAGTGGCTCTTCTCAAAGGACAAACACAGCCGGCAAAACTAGTTTTTACCTCGAGAATGAAATGTAAATGTTCTTTGGTGAAAACAGAAAGTGACTACATGAGATAGTTTGATGGGATGACTTTTGCTGTTGCTTTCTTCAGACACCTTTGAATGAGACGTGGAGATGGAACATGACAAGAATGTTCAGATGGATTTGAGATATTTGTGGTATTAGTACAAGAGATGATAATTACAACTGTAGCTGCTACGCATTATTATAACCTACTGTTATCTGGAGAATAGGTTGTCACAAAAAGGAAAACTTTACAAGAGTTCAATTTACCCACTTTAACAGTATGCCCTTACAAGCTGTCCATTGATTTTATAATAAATATCTAAGGCTCAAATTAAATACTAAATGAACTGGATAATAACAATACAAACAACCTTCTCTAAGTATCTGCTCCACTATCACAAGTTCCTCCTGGTCTGAAAATAAATGTTATGTTTTAAATAAACACTGGAGGAAGTGTAATGCTTTTCATATACTCGCTTATCTGCTCCACTTTATTAAACACTTCAACTAACCTCATTTTAATGAGCTGTAAACTAGACGTTCATTACAGGAACTGATGAAAACAAATGAAACTCTTTACACAAATTGGTTAAATTAGTAGGACACAAATATCTACTTACATCAAACTCAATATGTTCACATTACATATATTATATCATAGACTTAAACATAGATTTAAATAGACATACAATGGGTTAGCAAAATGATTTTGCTGTATGCATTTAATATATTTTTTATAACACAAATGATGAATGTTGTTTTCTTCTAGTCTTCTTACTGCCTCCACAAATAAACACTCGCACCATCTAGTTGTTGAGCTCCACCAGCACATCTAGAAAGGTCTTCCGATCTGTTTGTTTATTTGGATAAGCTACCGGCAATTTAACATTTCAGCTGCCTTGAAAGCCTGCCGCAGCTTGTGAAATGAAAACGGCAATCCTCCAAATAAACAGACTTGTAGGGGAGATGGGAAAAAGACCATCAGGCAACATAACAGGGTGCTGAGGGTCTATAAGGCAAGCAACTAAGGATACCTGAGGACAATCGGGCAATATTCAATTCTATAACAGATAATAGGAACTGAAAGGAAGGGCAATAAACCAACATATGGCGGAAAGCACACAAGCTTCTATACCACAATAGAAACCAAAACGCCCATTAGATGCAGGGTTAGACTAGATATGAGATGCCTTCTTGTTGAAACAGGAGACAGAGAGTAGGGAACAAGCTGTCCCTATTTGGGCCACAGTCCTCTACCGATTCCCCAAAAAGGCACGGAGACGGGAGGGAGGAGGAGGAGGAGGAGGAAGATGAGGAGGAGGAGGAGGAGGAAGAGGCATGAAGTGAGGACACACTCACCACACTGGCTACCTGGGCCGTATTGGGTCGTTTTGAATAGTCCAGAGCAAAGATAGTATACTCAGATAGAAAAGCGGGCTCTGCTATCATCCCGGCCAGCAGCTGACCCCGTCAGTGCAGTTACGGGACGAAAGGTGGGGGAAAGGAGAGGAACACAGAGAGCAATGAGAAAAAACAACACCATGAGTGAAATAGCGTTGAAGGGAGTGTGTAGCCAGACTGCCTAGGCAGGGCTGGCTGAGAGAGACTGGGATGGATAGAGAGAAAGACAGAGAGAGTGAGAGACTACATGGGAAGAGAGAAAAATAAGAAAAGTGGGAAAGTGAAACACTCAATCAACATTAATGTAATGAATAACAGTTTGACAGCTCTGTATGAGTTTTTATGTTGGGAAATGATAGGCTAAATCTGCCTCTTATAGTTGAGTAACATACATTTCCAGAGATGTCAAAGTGTTAAAGATGTGCGAGGTGAAAAAAGATGCTGCAATGATTTGAAGCTGCTAAATGTAGGCTTTGTTGGGCCTGAGTTACACCAGCACTGTTTCTCCAAAGGATACGGAATAAAGAGTACGGAAACCTGACCGAAAGGGGCACTGTCACTAGTCTAGTTCGGAGTCTGCGGTGTTGAAATGTAGAACATGTGTAATGACTGAGAAATGAAGCCCTTTTTTATATCTGAAGATTAAACAGCCAAGACTGTAAACAGCCATGTCTACACTTTAAATGGATTAACCCCATGTTGCGTCATAAGTCTTACAGTCAAGGTCGGTACCTAATTGCCGATCTGTCTCAGGAATCAAAGAAGCATACACTTGCCCATATCTCCAGGAGAAAAATACTGCAACAAATCACCGGGGAAAGAAAAACACTGAGGGAGAAAACATCAATTATTCATACTCATGCTGAAATATGGTCTACCCTTCACCATTACAATGCGCTTCCCAATGTCTCTAAATGAGCAATTCTTTTGGCAGTATACTAAAGAAAGAAATAATTATGTTATACAATACAATGATCTATTTTATATTGTTTGATATTTAATTTGAAATACAACATTATAAGAAATTGCCACATGCCTTTAAAAGAAGAAAACTCAAAATGCCCAGAATTGTATTTACATTTCAACTCCATTGTCCCATGTGACTATACACACCGATAAATGGAGGGAACAGACCATACCTGTGTGTGATGACATCATCGTGCTGAATGCTCTACAACATCAGTTATCACGATGTTAATACAGCTTGTGCGTGTTCATGAAATCATAAGGACCTTGCGGTGACAATCTGTTGCCTGAAGAAAATTGAATAGCTATGATTTAGGAAATGTGCTTAGGGAATAAATCTACGCAATAATATGAACACATTATGATCAGCCTGCGAGAGAGCTTTGAGATTATTGAATTTCGGAGTAGATGATGGATTGTGAAAATTATAAGCCTACACTATTTGAAGACTGAAAGTCACCGATTTGCTCTCACTTGGCACAGCGATCAAAAAGGGGACTGGTTAGTTATTGGGGGGAGGAAAAGCATAACAAACACATGACTGACAGGAACATTACTCTGTATTGAAAATAAGACTAAAAGCTGGGGAGAGAACACAACATTTTAGCAGGCTGCAGTTTGAGCTTCAAAATATTAAACATATATAAAGATCAAAGGTTGACCCCATGCTCACCTCTCTGTCACTGGGAGAGGGGGAGCCATCGTGATGGAGCGGCGGGGTTTGACTGCTGCGCCGCTCTCCGCTGCCCGTCTGTCAAAATATAACAAACAGTATTTGTATTACAAAGGCAATATCTCTCTGCCCAAATGACACAACTGATATTGTTTTGAGAAACCAAGTCTTTTGACAACTGACATACAATGTAATGGTAGATTAAAATACTGTTGTTTGCCTACTCTTTCTTTTCCTATGATAATACCGCACTGTTTGTCAATTTTCACCTTTGACCCCATTTTGCTTCTGGCATTAATTGTCATGAACTACAAACACAGCAACAAGTACCAAATTGCTGTAGGCTCTGGATAACGGCCAAATCGCCTTGATGGCAGCCTAAACCATTAAATCAAAGTTAACAATAAAAGGCACTGTGTAATAAGGCTAATGAGGCAATTTGAACACAATTATAAAATAGTGGTCATAAATTCCAGTTACAATAATCATACAGCTACAAATCAGGTTTAGCAAACAACACTGATACCTGGGTTTAAGCCTACAATGGACCTTCAAAGATGCTAAAACATATATGTATAATAAACAGGAATATCTAAACGATTAAATCAATATATGCCAATCATTGACAAAGTACAGTGCCAAATGAGGACACGTTCAACCTGATTAGTAGGGTTATGATTAACCAAGGAAGTATACAGGAAATAACAATTAATACCGAGAAGAAAACAGCTTAGTAGCAGTGTTTCTAACCATGGCGTCCTTTAACTACTGCGTTTAATTCTAGTTTCTCTAGTCTAGTGGTTGGTGCTGCCCGGGTTTGCATGTGTCAAATACAGCTGACATCCGTTTGCAGCCAATACAAGCAACCTAACACCGACACGCCCATACGTCTCAGTGTCTCTTCATGAATAATGTTTAGAGTACAACAAAGCTCTCAGTTAGCAGGCTGATGTCGTTTGTGTGTACATGATAACGAGATTAACCATTACGAGTGTTCTTGAACGCACCTTACTAGCAGCTATTGATGACAGCTAAATCAGGCAGCTAAAGAATTTAGCGTGGGGCTAACATTTAGAATAAAGCAAAAGGTTCAACTGAGAATATGAATGAACACAAGTTAACAGCTTATTGAGTTATGTCAATTATATATTACTCAACATTTGGTTTCGAGGCATAGACCAAATACGTAATATATAATATATTCCTGAATCCTGAGCTAGCACCTCAGCAATGTAAACATGTTAGCCTAGCATGTTAGCTCCCACTAACACAACAACCAACCTGGGCCTGCTGTGGTGACAGCGCATTCCTCTGCGGTGAATGCTCCTCGTTTATCCTCTGCTTGAGCTTTTTAAACATCTTGTCACGCCAAAGTAGCTAACAACGGACTAGCAGTTGACCACTATCCGGCGGCGATGTATTTTGTTTCAGTTTAGCCTGACATCCAGACAGTGCCAGACTTCCTAGTTCGCCTCTGATAGCAGGTAACCGCACTCTGCGCATGTGCGGCCAACGTGGAGGAAAACCAAGGAAAACTGAAACGTCAGAGTTAAAGGGCCAGTCAGGCATAAATTAGATACAGCGCCACCTTTGGAGAAGATTAGCACTGACACCAATAGCTACCATAACAGCTGCTTGCATACCGGCATAGTTGAATGTATATATAATTGCAGCCAGGCAGCACATTGGTAATTAAGAGATGCCCCTTTTACAAAATGCAAAGCATCTTATAAAGGGGCTGGCATTATTACACATCAATATCATAGAATGATGCCTTTATAATGTGTAATGGTCAACATTTTATTAGAATAAAGTTTGCTTTTATGACTGGGATCTACACATGTATCCTATATTTGGCTAGTTTTTTTAATGCAGTGACCACAGAAATATTCTCATTAGAAAGTTAAAGAATGGTGAAACAGTTGTTTATGAAAAATGTAACAGGATGTAGTATTGTCAACACATTCATATTTACTAATGCTATTTGTTATATCACTGAAAATACTTTTGATGAAAAGTTAACTCTTCCTTAAGTAAAATGTATATACCACCATCATGCACTCATTATGAACATTACATCTAAACAACTCTAATACAAAATGTAAGGATCAAGTGCTGCAGAGGCATTGCTTTGACAGAAGATGGCACCATTTAAATATGTTTACTGAGATTTGACTTCTGGCTAGATCAAAGCACAACCACCAAGTGAGCAGAATGTTTCATACTGTATGTGCTTTCAAGTTTTCATGGCCGCTAGGAGTTTTCCTGCTAAATGAAGATTCATTACTTTCTACTTATTCCTCCATACAATCCATAAGTGAATGTGTTTCCATCCATCCATCTTCTCCCGCTGATCCGTGGTCGGGTCGCGGGGGTAGCAGTTCCAGCAGAACGTGTTCAGTTCAGAATGTGTTTCCAATTTAGCAATTGTTTAACTGTTTATGCTATACATTTGAACCAATAGGAAGATGGTTAATTGTCTTCTATTTAGGGTTAAAGGGTTAGCCCATCACAAACAGATTAATGTGCAATGTTTATGTGATAGCCTGGTGAAGTGTCTGCACACTGATGATTTATTTTGGTGCATTTCCAAAAATATAAAATGTGTCAGAAACTCTTTATCTGGGTCATAATGTTCTTGAGTAATGTCAAGAAAAGTGTAACAGACAGAAGTTGAAATCATCACAGTGGGTGATGGTTTAGATGGATTACTAAATTCTGAGTAAGACTTGATGTCAGCATGGAGACAGAATTCAAGGAATATCATTTTCCATTAAAAGGAAGTGTAAAAGGAAAATTTGATGAGCATTTTTTTCACCACTCTGGCTCTAATCCTTGCGACTCAGCAGGGCTTATGATCTATGATGGGTTCCTGGAACAGTGAACGATGGGTGGCTAACGGCAGACTCATGGAGCTCTCCTATGCCATTGAGCAGTTACCCTGAGGCATCAGGCGGAGAATGGGGAATCTGCTGCTGCAAGTTTGCTTTAGCGGTTTTGTTTTGAAAGGCAACTTTCATCATACATTTCATAATACATTACCGGTATGAGTATATGAATATCTAAAATCGAATTATTTAACATATTGGGGCTTTAAACAATTATCTAAATCAAACTAACTAGTGATTTAATGCGGAAATGTCTCTTTTGTTGAACTGCTTAAAACCCTGAAATGTAAAAAAAGATTCACACTGCTTTGTATCTAAAGGAGTCACACTACACATATAGAGAACTAATAGTATAATCAGGGAAGTGCATAAGCAATACCTGCTCCTTGTGACTTTAGTGTGAAGTTAGTAGTAAGGTATGAATAAATGCTGTTATGTGGTGGAGAAAAAGGTACAATATTTCCCTCTGTGTGTTGTGAAGTAGAAGTAACAATACAATTATACAACTACGTGTGCAGTACTTAAGTTAATTCTATAACAAGTAGAATATATATGTAAAATATTTCTTAATATAAGTATAATAACTAGTTTTCATTTGGCAACTTGTTTTGCAAATGCTTTTGTCTTAAAAAGAAAAAAAATATCGATCCGTCCAATCAATATGATAACTAGGCCATATTTCTATTTTCACTAAGGAACTTACCTGTCTTTTCTCCGAGGAGGGTGCATTGGACGGTAGGTTTAAGGGGGAGACCACCTTACACATTCCCTTGGGAGTAAAGCTCCAACATATTTGAACTCTAATGTGTATCTGATGTTCACTGCTGCCAACAAAAATGAGGCTTCAGAGACCAGATCAATACGAGGAAAGGTACATATCCACTCTGAAATGTATTGATGCCCAATTAAAAACATATGTGCAGGAGGACCTTAAAACCAAATAAAGAAGAGTTTATTATTTCCACCAGCACCACCAGTTATAGCTGTGAAACGCTGATGTGTGCTGAAGTGTAGAGTTATAAAGGCTGCATGCAGTATCTCCTGGAATTCACTTTCACACATAATTGTCACACCTAGGAGAAAGGGCCAAACTGATTAAATATTGATACACTTTGTGACTTGACACTGCTCTTCAGGGCTCTTTCTCACCTCCTCCTTCTCCCACAACTCTCGACAATGGGGACAAGATCCTGGCAGCACCTCTTCCCCCTGCCCGAAGGTAATTTGAGGTAGCCTCTGATTCTCTGCTGCAATGTTTAGTGTTGCATCTTCATCAAGGCAATAAAATGCATAGAGATAAAATCCCTGCCACAATTTGAATAATTCTCATAAGTATCCCTACTAGCAAAGATCAATTGACTTGTTCACAGTGTCCTTGGACTTGTGCCCATGTTCTTTGATATGTTTGATGATGTCCATGTGGTATATTCAAGCAGATTTTACCACCGCAGATTAGCTGACTTTTCAAAAGTTGGGCAGTTTAATCCTTCACTTCTGTCATGGCAGCGGGAGAGTGGTACAAGTTAGACATATAGATTTCCATCCCTCCACATGAGACAGCAGTTTAGTAAGTTATGTATTAAATCCTCCAAAACGACTAACTTTGCAACTCCCTGCCCAGATTTAGCATGCTGTTAAAGAGGTCAAAACAACAACAAGTTAACATAGCAGCCTGCAGTCAAACATTCAAAAAGGTTCTTACTTAAGTTGGTGTTATTCATTGATTTAAAGGTTACAAATGAATCAGTCTTGTGTTGAGGTTGATGATACAACTGTTTTGGACACTGATTGATGATTATGGGCTGGCGCTCTGACCATCTCTTGCCCCCCATCCCACCCCCCATGGAGTCATCATCTGGTTGTTTTGTGCCCACGCCTCCTGTCACCGTGAGGCCGTGCCAGCTTGTAGAGCAGGTTTCAAAAGCAGCATCATGGTGCGCCTTTGTCACTCGCATGGTGATGATAAGCAATGCACAGTCACCGTCTCTCAATTATGTCCTGTCCATAAACAGTGGTACATGATGATCTGTAAACTTTATCATGTAGTGTTTTAATGATCATTTGGTTAACAATTGATTGAATTGGTAACGCAGTGAGGAAAGTGCAATGAGGCTAAATTCAGCCCAATTCTATGTTGAAGGGGTAGCATGTATTCATGTTGCTGCATGTCAGTGCTCTGATTTGATGTAGGGTGGATCCACTAGATGGAGCTACCCCTGCATTAAAACACGTGCACCTTACTCAGCTAATGATAGGGATTTGAGGCCAATAAGCCACAACTGTGAGGCAGAAATGTTCGCAGCTGACATTTGACATCTTGGTTGGAAAATCACAGGTGTTACTCACAACATAACCTCAGGTTGACCTAATCCAATGAAACAGCTTAACGGTGAGCCAACATGCACAATGCAACGATGTTCATGTTGCAACTGCATTCCCTGGTTTCTTTTCCTTTTGGGGAAGGGCAGGTTTACAGTAGATTGCCCACTGGGAGGCAATTAGGAAGTTGGGAGCAGGACATACTAAGAGTTACTGCTGGTGAGGAATTCTTGGAATGGCATGAGAGGTTTTAGCAAGACTGTGAGTCTTTTGAAAGAACAAATAACACATTATTCCTTTCATAGATCAGAAGTTAAATGTTCTAAGCAATAAAATACACACTTTCCTAATCAAATATATTCAGAAGGACTTCTGCCACCGCCCTATTTGCTGTTATTGCCTGTAGCTTATGGTGGCTAATGCTACCAAACGTTTTCTTTGTAATTGATGTCACTCAGTCGATTTTATAACTTGTCTGTAATTGTCACTTTCTGGTTCATTGGGCACCATATCAGAATCAGAATCAGAATCAGAATCAGAAACAGGTTTATTGCCAGGTAGGTTCGCACATACTAGGAATTTGACATGATGTCATGGTGCATGCATAAAATATAAAAAACAAGAAATCTAATATAAATATATATATAATATATATAGCTAATGTTCTACTGTCTCTCTTTAATGACTGTTAAAACAGAGCCTATGATTGGATGTTGTCATGACGGTCTTTTTCTTCAGGCTTCAACCATACCTTACATGTGCCATCGAGCATATGAATGAGGAATTCACTGACAAATGACAGATGATGTTGTTTACGCATTACATTAAGTCAATTGCTTTTAGTGCGATGGGTACAAGCGTTTTACTGACTTTGCTGGATCACCACTACACCGCAGCTGTATTTATTCACACAGTTTAATTTATTTTCACAGGAAAAGGGACTGGAACAACAACACGAGAATCACATTTTCTGACGGGTTACTGATAAATCTTAAATGAAAAGATTTGTGGGAGCTCTGAAATATTTGATAAACGTGCCAACCAAAGACTTTAATGTCTCACTTGACAGGTAAGTCATGGGGTTTTTGCTGCCCTATATCATGTCTAGGAAAGACATGGCAGCTTTATAACAAGCCAGAGCCTCTTGTGCTCATGAATACTATTCCCAAACATTGAATGTTAAGCAGTTAGATTGCACTCTCCCTCAGAAATAAGCCATTACAAGGCATTTCCCACAGCTGGGGATTCACACAGAACTACATACAACCCCCCTGAGGACATGATTGCTTTTTCAGTTTCTTCTTTTTGTTTCATCACTCAGTCTACAGTAACACAACTTTCTTCATAATTGCTGTGGAAAGAAGGAGAAAGATGAATCTTGCTCTTTAGAGGTGTTGACTCAATTTGTGTTGCTTCCATTTGACACGTATAGAAATAAGGAAAAATTAAAAAGAACATTGGAGTGAAAGAAGGTATGATAAAATGTACACTGGTGATTGTTTAGGCTCCAGTGTGACTCCACCTGGGACTGGTTGTAGTTGTGTTAGCTGATGAGAATAATGGCATTCATTACAGAGCCCCCTGCTGTTAAAATGATTCAGCGTCTTGACGGGAGGAGGGTACACCTGGATGAATATGTTTTATGTAACAAGGATATCTTTCTAGAAGGCTGCACTGGTCCCAGTATTATTATTATCTGTCGAGCAGTTGGATTTCCATCCGTCTCTGTGGTCAGAGACACTGGCATTTCCAGATGGCATGAACACCCTGCTGCATAAAACTGCATATTAATTCCGGTCTTATCTCTTCTACAAAGCTCACTCGTGCGTAATTCTAGTTATTTGTCAGGAAAGGGCAGAAATACGAAAAAGTTAAATGATAATGATCCTTTTCGGATGTGTAATTAGATCATTTGTTATATAATTTAGAATCAGTAATATTTTTGTATATCAATTTAACACTGATTAATTTGGTATTGTATAATAATTCTCATATTACATTTTTGTATTATTGTTTTACACATTCGAAATAAATCTAATCAAATCTAAAATAGTGGTTAAACATTATTTGCATGCTTCATCAATCATTCATTCTAGTGATTTGGAGGTTTAAGCAACTGGAATGGATCACATTCTTAAATAATACTCATTGTGCACATATATAGGCTTATTAGAGTATCTTCTTACTGACAAATTATCATTTAGCTACTTGATATTGACTATTAGGCTTTATTTCTACTTTGTATTTAGATTTTATACAAATTCAACATTTTAAATGTTGAATTCTTTCTGGAATTGCAGGAAGGGTATGAGACACCTCTTTTTTTCTTGGCTTATCATCGTGGGAGCATGCACTCATAACTCAAATCATAGATAAAGCACAGATTGTTTTACAACTTTATGATGCAGACATGATAGGAGACGGCTGTGCAAGGATATCAGACTGGAGGAAGCATGTTGCATAATAACCGGTGAGCTGAATCTTGTCACTTATCCCTATGAATCACATTTACAAAGTTCCAATTAGCCTCTAAGCTGATATGACTATGTGTCCAATTAGAACCACTTTTATGTTTTATGTTTTACTTTTACGGCATGTGGCAGCACAGATACACGCTCATCTGTTGCTGACAGTGATCAGACAAACATCACTGTAGCCCATTAAAATGTCTTCGGTGTATCCTTACTGTGGCCACCATTGTCGTGGAGCAATCTTGAATAGCGCTTAATAAATCCACTAGAGAGGGAGAGCAGCTGCAGGTCTAGTCTGACAATGCCCAGGCAAGGGAGGTTTCTTTTGGGTTATCTTTCCGTCCTCTCATCACCATGCCGGTGGTAATAAAATGCTGCTTTGTGGCAGAGGATAAAAGCAACCCTGGTGATAACTGAGATTCCTCCCCCGCTGAGCTCCTGGAGGTGGGGCCGAGACAGAGGAACCATTAGAGAAGACAGAGGCAGTAATCTGATCATGTCCTATAGGGCAGATGCGGCATCAGTCAACTGTGCCTTAATGTCGATCGTCTGCGTTGGAGCAAACATACATCTACCATTTGTTCTGTGTTTACAACAGGTGATATCTGCCAATTTCTTAGTCGTATTCTCGTATCTGTATCATTATGATTATGTCTTTACTCACCTGACTGCAGGGAAACATATGGTTTGGCTATAGGAGTGAATTTCATGCTGGATGAGTGCCAACAGAAAACCCATACTAGACTGTAGTACATTAACACTCAGCTGATCTACATTGATGCCAATACTGATCCCTATCCACTTTTATTAGTATATGTTTTAGAAGGGTATAAACCATTTCCACTACTAAGCACTTACATATCAATTACCCAAGACTATGTGAAATTAAGTCAGTGCCTTTTTACAAAACTTTTCCATGATTTCTTCTCCATTTTAATCAAGGTCATCATAGGTTATAGCTTTGTTAAAACTATTTCCTCGTACAAATAATGGTCAAGACAAATGAATGTGAAAGCTTTGTGATATTGAATCCATTATTTTTATAAAAGCAGTGTCACATATCATGGGAAAAAAAATAGGGCAGGTTCTTCTAAAGCAGGGTTATAATGAATCCTCGCCCAGAATTATTTCACATTTTCACATTGTCACTGCTTAGTTTTTACTTCCTTTTTTCAGCGTTTTTCTCCTATGATATGGACTGTAAATAATCATGTTACTATATGTCACATTACTGTCAACATTAATTTCCTCCAGTAGCCACATCATCCACGAAGAAGCATGAGGAAGGACAAAACTGTCAAGAACAATGTGCTTTATGTTGCATTTCCCATGCCCATTTTAAGCATTCAAGCATTCCTTCAGCAGCATATCATCGTGAACATTATCTCAGCGCGTGAGAGCCGGGTGAGTATTTTCTGCATGCTCAGTGACTTGCTTTATTCCATTAAATTCTATTATAGCAACATATCGGTGCTGTTTATTCCCTGACTCACCGGCACAAAACTGCGGAGAAACATTTGATATGTGTGGGTGGGCGTGAGATATTCACACATCACTAGGCCATGACTTATAGGAGGCTGGATCCATAACGTCAACACCTAGTGTAATAAATGCATCCCACTGTCTGAAAGAGAGGCTTCAAAACCCTTTTTTTCTACAAACAACATTGTGCTCCTGCTCCAAGCTTTTTCAATCTGCTGACTAAGCTGGTGGCTACGAACGCAGCAAACCTTATCTAATCATTCTTAATATACATCGACAGGACTTTTCCTCCTGTTGGGGTCTGTTCTACAACAATGCAACACGCTGTACAATTCCCCAAACGCTTCCTAACACTTACTGAACCTGCTAGCTCTCTATGAATCATTTTGAAAATGCTAAAAGATTCATGGTTAGTTCAACGATTAAAGAAAAAGCACTATTCATGGCTGCATTTATTTGGCATGTAGGCAGGGTTTAGCCATTATCTTTTTATCATTCATCTTTTCTGGATAAAGCCAGATTTAGGTGTCTGTTTTGTCTATCAGGTTGTCACAGGGTTGAGCGCAATCATCACTCATGTCTACCAAATGTCTCCAGTGAAATATTTAAAAAAGGACTGTGTATTACAGCATGTGTGTTTTCATATGCATTCATGTGACCATATCTCTCTCATGTTCAATGCAGCAATGCTATCATCTCGGGCTCGGCACATCTAAATTAAAAAAAGTTGAAGCCAAGCGGTTGAACAGAGAGATAGGAGCCTATGAGAGAGGGGGTTGAGGGAATCTATAGGCGACTGTCACCGTGATGAATGAATCACAGGCATAGTCAGCTTTCCTTAAATGTGCTGATCAAAGTCTCAATGGGCCAAAACTGATTCAGGATTAGAGTAGCTGTATACTATACCTGACAGGAACTGGAATCTATACTATCCTGGGATCAATTGATTATTTTTTTCCTGATGTAGATGTTGAATTATCATCTTATTTTAGTTTCTTATTGGATGTGGTTAGAATTTGGCCTTTTTTAAGATGGATCCCAGAACAAAACTACTGGACTGGGACATTTTCTGGTTCAAGGAATACTCGATAACCAGAGATGCAGCCTGTTGGGAATTAAGTCGTTACATCTCAGCCTACTGTCGGTTTTTGCATCTCTGGCATCTTTGTTTCTTGGTCTTTAAGGAATAAGACAATCTGAGAAGAAGAAAAGCAACACTGCAATGCCTCGTGGTGCTCTGTCAGACATTCACTGATTCGAATTAGTTGTGTTGAATTGATAAACACACAAGAGGAACATGACTATACATGTGTAGGCTATAAAAAGTAAAATGCATTGCAGCACTGGACGGCAGCTGACAATCGTTCCTAACATGAGTTTCAGGGAGGGAAAGCTTCCAAAGCAGGCTGTACAGATGTCAAGCGCTCCTTGTGGATATTAGCTTTCCATTCTGAAGCCGTGTTTGATAAAAAGATTATGACATTAAAAGTAGTGGAAATATGTTGGCTGAAATACCCAGGGGACATTCTAGAGTGCCATTAGGCTTTGTCGAAAAGTTATGTGTTAACTTATTTTGTAATTCCAACTCCTCCGGCTGCCCTTGAGAGCTGTAAACTGTAGAAAAGGTGAGTAGATTTGAAAAGTATAATAAGTGCAGCAAACCACAACCATCCACTGCTCTTACTGTGTACCACCTCCAGGTTTTCACTGGACCTTTAAGAGAACTTGACATGAGAGGATGCTTTCAAAAACGCTGCTATCTAGAGATTAGAATTAAAGTCTCACTCACTCAGCTGTTGATGTAAAAAGGGAAGGAACAAAAAGGCAAAATCTTCGACATCCCCTCCCAAAAGTAACAGACAACAAGCGTTTACATATTTGCATTTTTATTGTGATATTATTCCTCATAAAATGACCAAACTTGGATTATCCTTCCGCTAATGTATCACAACCGAAACAGCTTTCCTTTTTCCAAAATTCATGTTGGATTAAACCTGCAGAGTGTAAAATCACATTTAGTCAGACAGGGTTCACTCAATCCATTGCTGAAAAACAGAGAAGCCAAGTGTATTATTTCTTTGGCAAAATGAAATGCAGGTTCTACAGCTGCATAAAGCACCTAAAGCCTACCTCCTCCAAAAAGAATGTACCTTCCTGGATTTTGGATCCTTGTTGGCAAATCCTCCTCTGCTGCAGAGAGAGTGGAAATGGTTTAATTTAAAGCAAATGCATGCACACACACCCACAAAATAAGTGGATTAAAGTTATAGGACAGCCGAAACGATTGTCTAGCACTTTTGTCAGTGCTCTTGTTAGAGATTAAAGCTGGAGTTTACTAAAGAGGAACACTTCTAATACATAATGGGAGAGTGGCAAAAGCTGCACGCAAATTTAAAGTTTCAAGTAGCTTTGATTTATAACAATTATTGCGTTATCATAAATACATTTAAACTTCTTATTAACAGACATAGTGCAGAGATACAGAAGAACCTTATCATGTATAGCGAGATCAGAACTTTGGACAGAGCTATTGGGTAAAAAATGGTTTTATGGGATTACTTAACTTGAATTATTCCTGTGAAACAAACTGTAATGGACATAAATGTAGGTGTTCCTATATCAATCCCTCTAAAGCCCCCATGACAAATATAGGTTTCTGAAGGGTTCCTCTAAAATCTCAGAGGACTGGGTAAATTGGCCTGGTCAAGCCAGATCTAAATCAATAAACCCACACTCCTTGCACTAGCGTTCATGCCTTTTCACCTCTCACGTCAACCTTACACACCAGAGGTTGTGGGATGGATCAGATCCCAGTCACCTATTAAAGGGCCATTTGTGGACTGTTTTTTTAAATTACAAAATGATTGATTTCACCATATGTTCTCAATCATTGGGATAAGTTCTTGCTCAGCAGGGTGAGAGGAAATCTCTCATTCGCTTTTATGGCCGCTTCATTTCTCACTGTAGGCAGATGTGTGTCCTCCCTTGTCACCTCATCTTTATTCACAACGGGAAGCCTCGTGGCTGCATTCTGAAGGATTGTCTCTCCTCTGTTGTGCCAACACGTCCTCTGTGTATCCTGCACTGGCTGGCTAAGGTGTGCACTGAGCCACGGCTGGAGTGATTTAAGCGTTTAACACTTAGCCCTTGACAACATAAGGCATAAGATGGCAAGGCAAGGCAAGGCAAGGCAAGGCAAGGCAAGGCAAGGCAAGACAGCACATTTCAGCACACAGCAACCCAAAGTGCTTTACAAAATCAAATAAAAGACATTTAAGAATAAATACAGTGGAAGCACATTATCAAAAGGCATTTAAAAACATACATGGATAAAGGTCAAACTGCAGTTTGAATTTGAACAACTCATGTTCAAAATGCAGCGTCAAAAAGATATACGTTTTTAATTTCGATTTAAAAGTATTAACAGTTGCAGCTGACCTGCAGGATTCAGGGAGTTTGTTCCAGATGGTCGGGCATAAAAACTAAATGCAGCTTCTCCATGTTTAGTTCTGACTCTACATACTTTTGCAGGAGATCGTTAATATAATTTGGTCCTAAACCATTTAGTGCTTTAAAGACCAGCAATAGTACTATCAATTTGTTGATAGACTGGAAGCCAGTGTGAAGACTTCAGAACTGGACTGATGTGATCCACTCTTTTAATGGTAGGTGGTACAGGTAGGCTGTCTATTTTAATATGGATAAATGTGCCCTTCACAGAGCAAATTGAGACAGACAAGGAAGATACACTTTAAAGACAGAAATCAGGAAGCTTGGAGTTGAACAACAACCAACACTCAAAGAGATATTACTTTGTGTCAGGGAGACTATTATATTATCTAAGACAAACTGAATAAAGATAATTTAACATTTTCTTTTGTTTTATTTTTGTTTTTGGGGTAGATAATTCTGGACCTTTAACGGTGGTTGCCACCTGCCATAAAACTGTAAAAAGAAGACTGCAGACTGATTTTGAACTTGTTCGGTAAGTAAATGAAATACTTTCTTTAAATGTTGGGTTTTAATAATGGTATTTCTCTGGCAGTTGGTCTTTTTTGAAATGGTGAGACTCAAGTAAATGTTGTACTGTTACTTTATGCCGCCCTTTTATGTTACTATCCATCTGTGCCTTTGGTACTTTGGTACCATTAGTTTATTAATGCACTATAGTTAGCTAAAACGTTACATTCCATAACTAAAGAAAAAAAACAAGATAAGTTGACACGTATTAAGTAACGTATTAATTATTAAGGTATTAAAGGTCCCATGTCATGCTTTTCCGGTTATTACCTTTTTCGGCTTTTTCTGCATGTAAACGGTCTGCAAAGTCACAAACCCTCAAAGTACACCCTGGGATGGGCAAATAACGGCCCGCGGGCCGCATGCGGCCCCCACCTCCTCTTTTTGCGGCCCTCAGATGAATTTATAAACAACGTAATTAATTTAAAAAAAAATTCAAAAACAATAAAAAAATGTTTTACTTGTAGTACTGATACCGTCCACTAGACTCCTAGTTACGTCGCGAGCTGCGTAGATGATTTCAAATACCGCAAAATAATCTGTGACGCATTTGTGTGTATTGTGTTTGTTTCCTGGGGAAACAAGTTTAATATTCTTAAAACCAAGACTTTGTTTATTTGAAATCAGATGAAAACAAACTGCCGTGTTATCTATGATTACTACGCTTTTCATTCATAATTTCAGCGGGAGGGAGGGGGAATGGTGCTGAGGAACAGCAGAGTGCGGGCTGACAGGTGTCTGTGTTGACATTCCCCTTATTGTGGAATAAGGGGAATGCAGAGACTGGCTACAAGTGTTTTAGGTTCAAGTTAGACAACTAATGTCTGGGTTAGTGTTCATGACTTCATGTGTATGTCATCTAATGGTTAATCTCAATACACACACATTTTCCGTGCTTTCCAATAGTTTAAAATAGTTTTATTCCACTGTTTAATAACCTGTTCAATACAAACATGGTGAGTTTATTAGAGGATGTTCCCATTTTTTGGGGATGTTCCCTTTGATTGTAAAATGTCAATGAAGATGTCAGACTTAGTATATTTGTTAATAATTACATACAACACATGGAATTTTTGTGTGTGTGTGTTCCAAGTGAATCTGCGGCTCCCTGGTGGCCAGTACATTAATGATGTGGCCCCCACCACCATCAAAGTTGCCCATCCCTGCTGTAGGGAGTAAAACTCTAACACAGAAAATACGTGTCTGTGCTGCCCCAGAACGCCTCGAGATTTTATTTTTCCATTTTTTTCTTCCGGGAACCAAGAGACGTAACGACGATCCAAATGGACCAATTGGTCCAGATGAGAATGCTGCGTGGGGTCTGGGTGCCGTGGAGCGGACAGTGTGAGCTGGATTACTGGTGTTGTTTCCTGGTTGCTGCGTGGGGTCTGCTGCGGGACGGCGGGACACGGCGAGGCCCGGCCCGAGCTCGGCCAGAGCACGCACACACACACACACACACACACACACACACACACACACACACACACACACACACACACACACACACACACACACACACCCGCAGCCTGGCTGTGGGTCTGTGTGTGTGCTCGGACCGGGCCTGGGGGCCAGGCTGAGAAATCCGCAGAGCTGCAGCTGAGAAAAATAAGGCTGGCTGAGTGTGTGTGTGTGTGTGTGTGTGTGTGTGTGTGTGTGTGTGTGTGTGTGTGTGTGTGTGTGTGCGTGCTCTGGCCGAGCTCGGGCCGGGCCTCGCCGTGTCCCGCCGTCCCGCAGCAGACCCCACGCAGCAACCAGGAAACAACACCAGTAATCCAGCTCACACTGTCCGCTCCACGGCACCCAGACCCCACGCAGCATTCTCATCTGTTTGTCATTGCTGGTGTCCTTTTCTGGTTGCTAACGCCATTGTAACACATAATCACTGATGTTCCGCTGTAACGGTGGTTGACTCATCAGAACAGAGTGGGCGAGCTGATCAATCAGAGCACAGTGGGCTCACAGGGAGGGGTGCAGGAGCTCCAACAAGCCGTTCAGGACAGAGAGTGAATACACACATTCTATACATAGATGCAGTATGAGAAACCAATGTGAGTTTGGAAAATTGCACAATATAAATCTATTCTATTAAACCTCAACAATGGAATTATGATCAGTCGAAATGGCCATGACATGGGAACTTTAAGGCAGTGTTTCTGTTGGGGGTTGTAAGTATTAAGCTAGTACTGTTGTTAGCGCTAGCACTTTTATCATGCACGGTTTCGGTTTTAGCGTTAGCGCTAGCTAACCTTAGCCACAAACCGTGCAGGATAGGCTAAAGTGCGAAAGGTAATCTTGATGTGAACACAAACACTGAGCGAGGGCTCCAACGGTAGTCTTTATTTGATTCCATATTCAAAGGTTTGCGTTTATTTATTAATCAATCAATCATCGAAGCAGTCACCAGAAACTTGCAAGACAGTGTGTTAATGTTACTGCTGCACCTGCCTTTCTTGTTGTCAATGTCGACTTGTACCGCAGAAAGGTAAGGCAGGCTGCTTCTCTCTGTAAACCACAATGAAAATAGCACGTTTTTTTTTTGGCTGGTCGGACAGAAATATCATTATTTATACAAGCTACCTTGTAACTTAACTTGTCAGTGGGAATTCATACAACAAACATAGAGTAACGTGTGGTGCCACGTGATGGGACATAATTCACCTCTGGTTATTGTGTTGCAACACGGACCCTTTAGAGAGGGCACCAGAAGCTAGGGTCATTCATGCTAGCTTCACAACAAGTAATAAGCTAATGTCTTAACCTGTCTGAATGTTCTATGATAATAAAGTGTGGAGTTCTATACTGAACACACCGCCTCCGATTCCCATGCATCGGCTCTACACTGGTGACCCCGACTTTTTCGAGAAGGTTTCCGGAAAATTAACGAACATGGCTGAGCGCGATGTTTTCGTAAAGCTGCCGGAGTTTTGGGAGAATGCCGCGGCGGCGTGGTTTGCACACGTGGAGGCGCACTTTGCCTGCCGGCAGGTCCGTGACGGGGACCTGAAGTACTACCACGTTGTAGCAGCGCTAGGAGGCTCCATGTCGTCCAGGTTGGTTGGTTTTATCACAGACCCCCCACACCATGGCAAATATGAGGCGATTAAGGCCCTCCTCCTTAAGACATTTAGCTTATCTGCTAAGGAGAGGGCCCGCCAGTTACTTGACATTCAAGGCCTAGGAGACAGCAAGCCATCTCAGCTAATGGAGAAAATGCTAAATCTGCTAGGGGGGGAAGATCCCCGGATTTTATTCACGGAGATTTTCCTGCGCCACTTGCCTCCCCGGGTCCAGACGGCGCTGGCCAACACGCCTGTCACAGAGCCGCGTGCCTTTGCTGAGGAAGCGGATCGTTTTTTCCTGGCTACACAACAGCCCGGTGCAGAGACGTTAGCCGCGACGCTCAGCGGCCCATCTGCAGTCAAGACAGCATGGCGGAGGCCGGACACGGCAGTTTCGAGCCGGCGTGGAGACACCGGAGAGTGCTTTTACCACGCACGTTTCGGGACAATGGCGAAGAAATGCATCGCTCCGTGTAGCTACAAACCCCCGGGAAACGGAGGGGCCCTGAGCGTCGGCACGTGCAGGCTCCTCTTCGTCAGCGACAGCGTTTCGGGGAGCCTGTTTCTGTGTGACACGGGCGCTCAATGGAGCGTAGTTCCCGCGTCGAGTGAAGACGTCACCCGGGGTGGGCACGGACCGCGATTGACGACGGCTAACGGCGGTCCCATTCGCACGTACGGCGTGAGGCCTATGTGCAGTGTTGGGAAAGTTCACTTTCTACATGAACTAGTTCAGTTCACAGTTCACACATTTTAAAATGAACTAGTTCAGTTCATAGTTCATAATTCAAAATGTTGAACTAAAGTTCATGGTTTCAAAAATGAACTAATTTATAGTTCATAGTTCTTTTTTCAATAAGTTGCTGCGAGCTATTATTTGTCTCCTGTACGATGTTAATGGGCCATTTCAATGTTTACAATATCCTCAGAGGGGGATAAAAAAAACTAAAATCAGAACTCATTCATTTCATTCTGTGCAAAGAAAAAGCAACCTCTGAATCCAGATATCTCACCATGACTCACGTATGGATGCACGTGCACGGTGTGGCGTGACCACCAAAACAGAAAGATATGGACACAAGATGTGTGCAAATGTATTTAGTTTCCTATCCATGTGAACATGATTTAAGTGGGGGGGGGACCTAACCTCCTCTAGGGGGGTCCGGAGGGCATGCTCCCCTGGGAAGATTTTTTTTTAAATGTTGAAGTTAAAAGCATCAATCTGGTGCACTTTGAGAGCAACATTAGGAGATCTATGGACACATCGCTCAACACCCAAACACAACTGTAAACAGATTTTCTTTTAATTTATGGATATTTGACAAATCACTCCCCTTTCAAACTGTATTCTTCTTTATTAATAACTGTCATATAGTATTTTATACCTGTTTACTTTATTCTCTTATTTTTTTTATAACTATAATGATCATATAAAGATGTGCCTTTGCCTCACTGGTTGTAGAAAAAGCTTCTTATATTCGTTAGCATAGCTAGCTAACCAGATGCTAATGATAACAACACAGTTATTGACTGTCTGATCAGTATGACAGATGAGCAGATCGCCACTGGGCTTTCAACTAAAGACACAGACACGCAGAAACTGCGGCATGTGTATGGATTTATCGGTACTGCAATTTCTGAAGTGCTGGAGTGGCGTTCTGGTGCTCTCCGTCAGAACTGCACCCCTGTCAGTCGAGACATATACCACGTGATAACACGTTCGGCTCGTGTTGTGTTCAAGGACCCTAACCTTGGCCAGGAAAAACAGGCACTCGCTTGTTTAATTTGTTTGCGGTCTAGATTTCTTTCATTTTTTATTTTTTGCGTGTGTTTATAAATTACCTCGAGAGCCGTACCAAATTGTCTCGCGGGCCGTTTACGGCCCGGAGGCCGGAGGTTCCCCACCCCTGCCGTAGAGTCTCACTCTGAGCGAGTGCTGCTGCAGCTGCTCTCGGCTTCGTCCATACTTCATTCAATGCTCGCCGGTTCCGCGGTTCCACATTGTTTCTTGTGAGGAGTCTGATATATTTAGTATATTTATATTTTAGTGCGACAGCCAGGGGTGATAGGCGCGTACGCGTCACAGGCAGCTTGCTGTTGCCAGATTGGGTGGTTTTCCGCATTATTTTGAAGCCTGTTTACGGTGTGTTTTAACTGGGTTTTCGGCTGAAAGGCATTTGAAATCTGGCACACTTTTGAACGCCGTTATAATACAGTGCTGAGAATGAACGCACTTTTGAACGCCGTTATACAGTGCTGATAATGAACGCGTTCTCAATTACGTTCATCTAGCGGAAATACAGTACGTTCAGTTCACGTTCGCCCAAAATATGAACGCGTTCATGAACGATCGTTCATTGAACGCGTTCAGGTACATCACTGCTTACCACTAAGCATGGCATGGAGCACCACGTCACTACCGGGGGGCCTCCTGTCTACGCCAGGGCCCGGCGGTTGAACCCTTCTAAGCTGGCTGTGGTGAGGGCGGAGTTTGCAACCATGGAGCGCTGGGCATTGTCCGCCGCTCCGACAGTCCTTGGGCTTCCCCCCTGCACGTCGTCCCCAAACCGAACTGCGGGTTCCGCCCGTGCGGGGATTACCGCCGACTCAACGACGCCACTACGCCTGACCGCTATCCAGTGCCGCACATTCATGACTTTTCGGCGCATCTGGCCGGTATAGGGGTGTTTTCCAAGGTGGACATTCCCAATACGGCAGTGATAACACCTTTTGGACTTTTTGAGTTCCTGCGGATGCCTTTTGGACTCAAGAATGCCGCTCAGACGTTCCAGCGCCTGATGGATTCGGTGCTGCGGGACCTGCCGTTTGTGTTTGTCTACCTCGACGACATACACGTCGCCAGCGCTTCAGTGCAGGAGCACCTGTCCCACCTCGAGTCCTTTTCACACGACTCAACGAACACGGATTAATCATCAATCCTGCAAAGTGCCAGTTCTGGGTGTCTGACATTGATTTCCTGGGGCACCGCGTCACCAAGGACGGTGCGACACCTCTGCCAGCGAAGGTGGAGGCTGTTGCGGCTTTTCCTCGCCCGCTCACAGCCCGGTCGCTCCGTGAGTTTCTGGGGATGGTGACCTTCTACCACCGTTTCATCGCCCGGGCCGCACACATCATGCGGCCGCTGTATGAAGCGTTGAAAGGCAAGATCGCCTGGACGGGGGGTCCAGGCGATCGACTGGACAGCAGAGGCGGACGTCGCTTTTGCTGAGCCCAAGACTCAGGCTCAGGCGGCTTTGCTGGCACACCCATCATCTACGGCTCCCATTTCCATCACCACGGACGCGTTGGACTACGCAGTCGGCGCAGTGCACGAGCAGTGGGTGGAGTGCGCTTGGCAGCCGCTCGCCTTTTTCAGCCGCCAGCTGACGCCCAGAGAACGCAGGTACAGCGCCTTTGACCGAGAGCTCCTTGGACTTTATTTGGCCGTGCGGAACTTCCGTTCCATGCTGGAAGGCCGTGAATTTACGGCGTTTGTCGACCACAAGCCGCTCACCTTCGCCATGTCAAAAGTGGTGGACCCTTTCTCAGCACGTCAGCAGCGGCAGCTTTCCTACATATCAGAGTTCACTACGGACATTAAGCACGTAGCTGGCAAGTCGAACCTGATTGCTGATTGCCTCTCCAGAGTCGTCATCGGTGCCGTCCAGTTGGGCCTGGACTATACTCGCATGGCGGCGGACCAGGTCACAGATCCCGGCGTCTGAAGGTGGAGGGTGCGGGGCTGCACTTGGAGGACATGGTGTTCGGCGACGCGGGCATTACCCTCCTGTGTGACGTTTCCACGGGCCTGGCGCGGCCTGTCGTCCCTGCCAGCTGGAGGCGCTCTGTGTTCGAGGCGGTGCACGGCCTATCACACCCCGGCGTTAAGCCTTCGGTGCGCTTGGTGGCCGCGAAGTTCGTCTGGCATGGGCTGAAAAAGGACGTGAGGACTTGGGCTAGTGAGTACGTGGCTTGTCAGCGCGCTAAGGTGCACCGCCACACGAAGGCCCCTTTAGAGCGTTTCCTGGTGCCTGAGAGGAGGTTTCACCACGTCAACATCGACCTGGTTGGTCCATTGCCCTCCTCTCAAGGTTTTTCCTACCTCCTCACCATGGTGGACAGGACGACCCGTTGGCTGGAGGCGGTTCCTCTTGTGTCAACGTCAGCCGCAGACATTGCCCGAGCTTTCATTGTGACGTGGGTGTGTCATTTTGGCACCCCGTCAGACATTTCCTCGGACAGAGGCACACAGTTCACGTCCGAGCTCTGGAACGCCGTGGCGAGTGGTCTGGGGGTTAAGCTGCACAGGACTACCGCTTATCACCCTCAGGCTAACGGCCTCTGTGAGCGGTTCCATCGCTCCATGAAGGCGGCCCTACGGACGGGAATTGGGTCGAGAAGCTTCCCTGGGTGATGCTGGGCCTGAAGACTGCGCCTAAAGAAGACCTGCAGTGCTTTACGGCTGAGATGGTATACGGTCAGCCACTGAGGGTTCCTGGGGATTTCCTCCCTAACGCATCGGCTCCCTGGTTGGCGGGTTTTCCTGCAGGACCCCGCTGAGGCCTTTGCTCCGATCCCTACTACTCAGCACCGTACTCAGGTGTCCCGGGTTCCCGCA
The DNA here is from genome assembly GCF_902827115.2 of Pseudochaenichthys georgianus. NCBI lineage: Eukaryota > Metazoa > Chordata > Actinopteri > Perciformes > Channichthyidae > Pseudochaenichthys > Pseudochaenichthys georgianus. Next base: position 19,808,689 of record NC_047517.1, read on the forward strand.
GAGCTCTGCTCGGCGGGGCACGTGTTCATCCGGCACGATGCGCACAGAGGCCCCCTGCAGCCCCCTTACGATGGGCCTTTCCGGGTCTTGGAGCACGGGGACAAGCACCTGGTGGTCGACCTGGGTGGTAAGGCCGAGCACGTCTCGGTGGACCGGGTGAAGGCTGCTCACCTGGACTTAGACCAGCCGGTGGTGCTGGCTCGACCTCCGCGACGGGGACGCCCCCCGGCTGTGACTCCTGTCACGGATTTAGGCCCTTTTATTCCGGTCCCTCCTCTTCCGGGGGCCGTGCAGGCGGATGTCGCTTCTCCGGCTCCCGTGCTCAGGAGTCGTGGGGGTCGGCGCGTCGTTCCTCCCCGCCGCACAGACTTTCTTTACATGTGAATTCTGGGGGGGCTTGTGTGGTGCCACGTGATGGGACATAATTCACCTCTGGTTATTGTGTTGCAACACGGACCCGTTAGAGAGGGCACCGGAAGCTAGGATCATTCATGCTAGCTTCACAACAGGTAATAAGCTAATGTCTTAACCTGTCTGAATGTTCTTTGATAATAAAGTGTGGAGTTCCATACTGAACACACCGCCTCCGACTCCATGCATCGGCTCTACAAACGTTAATAAACAAAAAAGGTGGTGAAGGATGTATCTCCACAGCATTACAGTGGTCTCTTGATAGTCATATGCCTTCAAAGATACTTGTTTACTATATGTTAAAGCTATAATGTTTTCTAAAGTGAATAGTGTTTTTTAAATCATTTTCTGTGTTTACGGTTCCCTTTGAAAACAGCAGATTAATTAATATCTTCTCCTGGCATTTCTTGTGGTAAGATACTTACGTTATCTAAGTTACGTGATATTGTGTCATTGATTATTAAATTACATACATTTTGCAGAAAGTTACCTCATTAAACTTAAAAGTTCCCAAAAGTGATGAAACTTAGATTTTCTGCAGTTTCTTCAAGAAGGTACTGTATCTACATCAAATTGTAAATGCAATTTACTCAAAAAGGACAATCTAAAAGTCTAAATTACATGGTCAATATGGTAGCTTATTGTCATTTATATTTTATTTCTGTAACAGACAAATGTAGTCTACAGGCTCAACTTCTAACTGAAGATGGGCTCATATTGACTGATACATCAGATACTAAGGTGGGCCCAGACATATTTGATCTGATACAATCAGGGGTCTGAAACTTCAGGGCTGAATACTACAAGGTTTTTGGAATGTAAGAAATGATTGACCCAGTCCTTAACCGGACCCCCAGCATCACCAGCTTCCTCCATTTCATCAGAAGAGCAGTGGGGCACATGCACAAGTTACCGGTTTGCTGTGAATGCTGAGTATGGTAGCAGCCTAGTTTCACTAACAGTAGCCTGCCACCCCATTGACCCGGCCTCGGCCCACTTTCGTTTTGGTTTCTTTTTTAGTACAATCTTTTAGAATGATATTTTAAGTAGATATTTTAAACCCATTCTGTCATTCTAACCAACCATTTTTATCTTGCAGCAACATTTCCTGAATGTTCCTCTTTTTGATTAAATGTAATACAATTGTATTTATATTTTTGAAATGTATCAGTCCTTCACCTAACAAACCTTTGTCATTGTGCATGTGAAATTAAGTTTTTGGAAAGGGTAAAGCCTTGCCTTTTTGTGTCCATTAATGTGTGCAAGCTCATGTGGTGTTGGTCCTTTATCCCCTTTTAACATCTCATTTAATATAAATAATATTTAAACGCACCAACAAGCCTCATAGGTTTTCTGACAAGTAGACATGCAAAGCTGAAACTGCTTTAAAGATAAACCATGCAACTTTTAGAGGGAAACATTTTTATTAATCAGAATTCAGTTTTCCTTTTAGAGTCATTTCTGCTGGCAAATGTTGTCAAACTTTAGGTAGATATTGCTGTACAACAGGCATTATTGAGTCAGTTTTCTGACCTGTATGACTCCTCTCTGCTTGTGCTCAGTTACATCACACTTTCACGTGGCTACAGGGGCTGTTGTACAGTAAACGTCAAATACTTATCTTCACTTAAGCCTCATAATCATCAAATTGCAGTATAGAGAACAGTTCTCTACGGTTTATGGATATTTTGAATCTTGCCCTCGGACGAATAATGATGCATCTAGGAATTATACGATTTGAAAGTGAATACATCCATTACAAACTTTTAATATTGACATCTTGGCTCATTGAGTAACTAATTGTAGACATGGTTTTACTCTGGTGGCACTTTTCCGTTTCAACTATTTAGCACGACTTTAGCATGTGTAAGAAGTCAATCAACAGCAAAACAACCAACAAAAAGGTTATGACACCATATTGTACACATGCATTGACAATGTTAGTGTTTGTCAATAGTCTATGGTCAATACATTTAAGTCATTCATCATAAAAATATATAAACAGCTGTTAAAGGAATTGAACACACTGTTAAAGTGCTATTATAAAGTGAGTATTTGGTATTGCTTATGAAATAGTGGAGGTTAATGAATAAAATAATTTGTGATATGTTTAAAAATGCTGTATATAGTGCATCAGTGATTCATATGATTGTTTCCTGACAACATATGGACCAGGCTTTAGTCTTTGCTTTCCTCCCACATTCAGGTGAACTGGAGACTCTCAATTGCCCGGAGGTATGAATGAGCATCTGAAAGCCTAATGACTTCCCTGCCTTTAACACAGTGCATGCTGGGATAGTCTGCCGCCCCCCAACGGCCCTGAGAAAAAATTAGTGGGTGGAGAATATAAATGAGTGTAAAAGGGATTATTTTATTTCCAGTATGCTATTATCAGTGTTTTCCTCATGATTGTCTTTGTGTTTTTCTGTAAGTCTCGTGTAAATGCTTATTTTCAAACACAAACAGCGCAAGCTACAGTTTGGTAAATGCATAAGCCTCCTGTCAATGGCAGACAAGTCTCCATTGATGTCTTGTATTAGATCCCAGTCTCCTTTATGTGCTTTCTTCCATTTTTCGGTATTGATTAGTATTGACAAGGACAGCCTTTGTGCTGCTGAGCATGCCCTTGTTTTGCATATTTGTAAGCCAATTAGCCAAATTAGAAAGCATAATCAATACTGCCACTTTGTACAGCCCTGCTACTGTCTTCTTGTTAGAAAAAAATAACTGCTGTCTGTCTGAGCAATGTTGTTAAAAACCACCCTATGGGCTCTTGTTGTGTCCTCTCCTTTGTATGAGGCAAATTTGTTCAGGCATTTCTGTAAATGTGTTAAAAGTGTATTTTATATCAGCGAAACATCCCATTTTGGGCTCCATAGTGACCGTTTATATGTGCCAGAGAACCACTGCTTCCATTTGGGTTGGATAACGTGTCTTTTTAAAGCACCAGTCGATGTTTAATTGTATTTTCATGGATCAGCTGCTCCAGGTTGTCATTGATTTGTTGGAATCTCTGCTGCGTGCCCAACAATCAAAGGTGTATTGTTGTTTTTTCCCCTGAACGGTAATTGCACACAAGACACTCGACTCACTCAACCATGCCCTCATAGTACTGGAAACTGTCAATACAATTTCTTGACCTGCAGTAAATGTGAGCAGAAATGTAACAAGTCACTTTTTGTTATTGTGTGCAGAGGAGCAGGCACACATCCTGACTACTATGACTGTAAGGCAAAACTCTCTGCCACGGTAAGTCCTTTGTGTGGTCTTAATGGCATGGAAAGATGGTCATTATTGGTTTAATCAAGTGAAACAATGACAACAAGGTGAGATCATGTCTGTCTCCAACCATTTCCTTAATAAAAGGCACTGACACACACATGAAAGTGCTTATGATATGCAATTATGTTCTGGTATATTGATATATTATTGTCTTTACTGTATTACTATTTAGATTTCCATCGATGTTCTACTCTATGCCTTTGCTTACAATTTAGAGATACATATTCATCCACTTCTTTGACAGGTATATATTTACAATGTAGATTAAAATATAATAAATGTCAAATTGTGTTAGTTGATTATTCAACACATCCTCACTCCCAGGTCGGCCTATGTTGACGTTATGTCAAGTCCCCTGCCGGCTTTTTCCAACGCAAGGGGGGGGGGCCTTAGCGTCCATTTTCAACGCGAGGGGGGGGGGCCTTAGCGTCCATTTTCAACGCAAGGGGGGGGGCCCTTAGCGTCCATTTTCAGCTTTCCGGGATGTCCATGTGCTTCTATGGACGCTCGTGGAAGCACGGCATTCGTTTGTGTCAACTGCCCTTAAAGGCAATGAAGACACTACACTACCCAGAATCCCCAGCTATCGTTTGGACTACACCATGTGCTCTGTTTGACAAACCCCGTGATAGTCCTCAAGCTCTGTGATTGGAGAGTGTGCTCCGAGGGTTACCGAGCCTCGAACAGCACTTGAAATGGGATGGAACCACGGCAGACTGTTCAAAACTGGATTTGAACGGGTCCACCGCGTCCCCCCCCCTCCCCCACCCCCGTCCCCAGAACTACACATGCTGGCTATTCTGTTTCGCAACATGTTCTCTATGGCACGTCTCTACTGGGAGTTGTAGTTTTAAAAGACGTTTTCGTATTTCCCATAATAAGAAGTTGCCAGTATTAAACTGTGTACATCCCTGGAGGTTTAGGGGACAGGAAACACTCACATTTAAAACATATAATTAATAAATGGGTGAAAAATTGCTGGTGCCCATATGGGCAGTATTAATATATATACCCACAACGCCAGCTAAGGTCAGAAGAGCTTTATTTAACAGCTGGACTTATGTTTGTGACCCCTCCTGTTTGTAATTGATAACATTACATTACATTACATTAATTGATAAGCCTGAAACATGCACTTGTCAAGGTTCATAGGCACATTTTGCAAATATGGCAGTAGCCATCGATCAGCTTAAGATAAGATATACTTTATTGATCCCAAGTTGGAACATTTGCGTTACAATCAGCATGTGTAACAGTTAATCTGCAGTGGTGTTTATTTGAAAATCATTTAGTATAATCACACAAATTCTGTGTTTTATATTTAACAATTCTGTGTTCTTTATTTATTTATTGTTCAATACCTGACAAGGCCGGAGATGAAATATCTGCATACATCTTATAAGAAGGCATAATACATTATGTATAATATCAGTTAAAATAAGTGCTTCAACATAGTTAACATTGCTGGAGGTATGCACAAATATGATAGATGTCTTGTAATGCAACTATTGAGGAACCTGCGACCCAAGTTTTTCATTCAGTGCAGAACTACACCATAGTTGTTGTAGGCCTATATGAGTCTGTCAATAACCTTAGAAAATCTTGAAATCTTGAACGGGATGTGCAAATAGTCATTATATACAGTCTTTAATTAACTATTAGTAGAGAATACGAGTATGAATATACTTTATAGGGATCCTATTAATATCTATAATAAAATAATGAAATTCAATAACATGCTTTAACCACCAGGTGTCTCTTTATTCATCTGTGCACCTTTATGGTGTAAATACAGCCTATCTACCAATTGGATCAAATATAAAAGTGAGCCGAATTAGTGTTGATACGGCAAAGAGACGTATTGTGTGAAAAAGAAATGTAAGATGGTGTTTAATGGCTGATATATTTATGATCCACGTCACGTTTTCAGTTCCTCATGTTTGTCTTCTCATCAGGGCTCTATAAAATACAGAACTACGGCAGATATGTAATATTGAATGCAGCCGAACCGTGGTATTACATGCCGTTATGTGATGACTTTCAAAGAGAAAAGCAAGCACACTCGGAATAAGGTATTATTTTATTTTCTTTAAACGTTTTCGGTCTGTTTCCGGTATTTGTTAATGACGATGTGCAGTGAGATGTGAGACTGGAATTGCACAGGGGGAAATAACGTATCTTTAGATGCGGATTTTGTTAACTAATATGTTTGCGCTGTGGGCCAACACTATACATTGACGGGGAAGGGGGTAGCAATAAAGATAACACCATTAAACAGTTACACAACATAACAGAAATAATATCGATAGCAGCGTCCTAGCAACCACCTTGGTAACAATGAAAACGTTGGACGCAATTTCCTGAAGTAATCTTCGTAATAACTAGCAAACTAAAGATCATGTACATCCACTGCACACATAATCTGAAATAACAACTCATATTTCTCGCATCAAATGACATCAAAACGCATTTTAATAGCCAAACTAACTTTAAAATAGGCATTTTACACCCAGAATAAAACGAAGTTCGGCCATGTTTTCTTTTTCTGCAGGGAGAAATGATAGCTGGGGATTCTGGGTAGTGTAGTGTCTTCTGCCATCATTTACTCCGAAAAAAGATTTGTTTCTCCGAATCGAAGGGGAAAAATACAAAAGCATTGCACACAATTTAAACCAATCAATGTTGTGTAATTAACAAGGATAATCTGGTGTTTTTTAGTCGATGAGTAGTGCAGATATCACTGTGAAATCAATCGTCAGTAAGGGGAATATTTACTTCCGGGTGTACAATTCTCCGCTATCCAATGAGAATGGACGCTCACATTGCCTTTAAGGGCAGTCGACACAAATGAATGCCGTGCTTCCATGAGCGTCCATAGAAGCACATGGACATCCCGGAAAGCTGAAAATGGACGCTAAGGCCCCCCCCCCTTGCGTTGAAAATGGACGCTAAGGCCCCCCCCCCTTGCGTTGAAAATGGACGCTAAGGCCCCCCCCCTTGCGTTGGAAAAAGCCGGCAGGGGACTTGACATAACGTCAACATAGGCCGACCTGGGAGTGAGGATGTGTTGGATTATTCAGTTATGCAGTTGAACGAAAACAAATGGGCAGCTATTTTGATGATCATTTGATTTGCTTTTTAGGAGATCAATACAATTGTACCTTTGCTATCATTTGCAGAAGCTATAAATTATATACAAAGCCATTTTTGGATTGCAGGCACCTGTTATTGTCTGACCAGACCAACAGGTAATTGATTAAATGAGAAATGAATCATGAAATCGATGAACAAACCCCTACATATGATACATTTTTTATTAAGTTTAATCCACTTATATAAAATGCTGATAGCTGCACCAGAAACAGTACTTATTACAAGTGTATACATTCATAATAGCATATGATCCATTAAGAAATAATTCCATCAGAATAAAAATATTCTGCATGAGGAGTATACTTTTTTATAATTTTCTGAATACAGGATTTCCCCTTGGCTCTGTGTTAAAGCTGTTAGACACTTTGTTAAGAAGCATTGTTCAGGAGTGTATTGTTTCTACAATTGTGCCCACGGTGCAGATAGTGAGTAACAGTTTTCAGTGTGTGGAGTATCCTCAGTGCGCATGGCACAAGGCTGCACTCAAGTGGAAATGTAAGCCCTCTGTTATTTGAGGAATACGGAGACACCCCTTCCTTGGAGCCATCTGCACACCCTCAATCGTCTCATTGAATCTACTCTCCTTCTCCAGTAGCGGTGGCATGCTGTAGTCTCCGATTTGAAGCCAAGAGTGTTCTCACCGTGCGCTGATAGGATGCAATGTGTCACTATAACGGCCACATGAAAGCTGCAGCTCCACACTTCTCCAGCCTGAGGATAGATGACTTTATCTGAGCGCGGGGACGGGCTTTTCCTGCGGCACATTCATCTGTAACTTGCAGAAATCCGGGCTTCGCCGTGGTCTCTTTTGCGGTGGAACATTTTGGTGCAAGGGACAGAGAGGATAACTGCTGCTTGCATTTGTACAAACAAGCGATCGGCGCGTCCTTTTGGATTCAAGCTGCAGTCCACTTCACAACCAACTGCATTGCCTGAAGAGTAAGATACAAATGTACCTATTATGAAACAATGCACCGGCGTCTTTTCTGATGAACTCTTTCGTGGAACAACAGACTTTCATCCACAAGTGGAGCGTTTTTCTGCCTTCTAGTTACAGATACAAACATTTTACAACTACAATGGGACAACGTGGTGGGCTAAGTAGAGGAAATGTTGCCTGTGGAAGTGCAGCGAGAGCGCAGGGCAGTGACTTCCAGAGGACACCTGCAGACGAGTGAATGCCGTCTCCGATGTGGAGCTTGCCGCTGTCCGACGCGCGCTTGGTGCTGAAATTCGGATGATGTCTGGCCAGCGATTTGCAAGGCTGCCGCTCCCTGCACCTCAACGAGGACAACGGCCGCTTCGTGCTGCTCGCCGTCCTCATCGTACTGTACCTGCTGTGCGGCGCTGCGGTCTTCTCGGCCATCGAGAGGCCCTCGGAGCTGCGGGCTCACGGCCGCTGGCACGGGACGCTCCTCAACTTCAGTGAGACCTTCAACATCAGCCTGCAGGAGCTAAACTCCTTCCTGCGGGAGTACGAGGCTGCCATCGCCACCGGGATCCGGGCTGACGCTCTGAGGCCACGATGGGATTTTACAGGAGCATTTTATTTTGTTGGAACTGTGGTGTCGACTATAGGTGGGTGATCATTGCATTCACTGGTGGTTTCCCTGACCTTTGCGTCCGTTTGGTTGCAGCCATGGTGTCCTCTAAATACTTTTTGAAAAACAACATGTAGCCAAGCCAACATGAAGCCATACAAGCATGCTCATACAATGAAGTTACTATTAAGTAGGTATAGAAGTCTGAGTAGCTGATCTAAAAATGTGGGAACTAATGCCCAGATGAAACCACATTCAAGACTAACAACTTCGAGATTTGACATCATTGTTATTGTTTGTTAAATAATCCTATAATTACTGTCATATCAAAATCAGTGGAGCTGCCATCATTGGCTGCTTTCTTTCCGCTGATGGCTTACATACAGAATAACAGATTAACATTTTAGTTTTTTTCCAGTCATGTGTTACATTTTGGCTGTGAGGGACTTTGGCAATGGGGGCGACATCTTACTCGCCTGCCAGGAACAGCACACTCATCCCTGGCTATAGGACAGCACCCATGGGTGCAGTCTCTTTTTTTGTTGCCACATTTCCATTCAAACCAACAGGAATGTCAATGAGAAGCCCCTTCTGCTCCCCCTCATTTAACATTTGCTCATGCGATAGGTCAGAAAAGAGCAAATGTCCCTTGCAGGGCACCCGAGGGCCAACTGCTGCACTGCATGCCTGATGGGCCCCAACACCCAATAATTCCTCTGCCCCCCCCCCCCCCCCCCCCCCCCCCTCACTGAGAGCTGTAGGAGCGACAGTGGGTGCGAGTGAGTATGAACGGGTGAACAAGCAAATGAAGACACTCCAGGTATCATTTAAGCTGACAGCTGCTGTCTATCTCTGACCTTGCCCTTAACACCACACACACACACACACACACACACACACACACCACACACACACAACACACCACACAACACACACCCACACACACACACACACACACACACACACACACACACACACACACAACACCACACACACACACACACACACACACACACACACACACACACACACACACACACACACACACACACACACACACACACACACACAGGCTACACAGTGATAACTTTGCTGTCTCCTATTAATTGAGGGTAAGCAATAAGCAAAACTAATGGCTCTGGACGCACAGGGAGAATTTGATCCACAGGAGCAGGAAACCTGTCAGAACTGTATGTATTGTAGACCTGTCATGGCTAACCACCTCCTGCGCTCAGATACACCAATGCAGAGCTCTTTCAGGCAGCCCATGTACTCAGCTCACCCATAGAAGGGAACCACAGCAGCTGTTTATTGCACACGTGTCTGTGGCAGGTTGAAATCCTTTGTGCTCCAGTTATCATGCAGCATGCAGCACACTCTTCCCACAGACAAGCAAGATCACATAAACTGCTGATATGAAAGGGATTGTGGGGCCTCCCCGCTCCCTAACTCTTAATCCGACTGGTATCCCCTTGCACACTCTAGACACTCCTCCCAAAGTCTTCTGACTCTGTGATGGCAGAGGCTTTTAATCAGCTATGGCCCATTGCTCCCCTTGTGCCTTCACAATTTGTCTTTGAAGAATGTGGAGCCCTGGCCGGTAAAGCTTGTTTACCAAGAGTTTGACCACCTTAGGTTGAATTGGTACCGCACTTAGTGTGTTGTTTAACAATTTCAGGAGGTGATGCGGCTTTGGTCTAAACACTTCCACATAACTTGACATTCATCCTCTGCTTCTTTGCAACAAGTCAGTGGTTCCATCTCCAAGTCCGGTGTCCAGTCCCTAGACGTTCATGGATAAACATTGACAGGTTAGACATTTGAGAGCATGTTGGGAATAGCATCTAGGTCAAAATGCAGCCTCACAGCGTAGACTCTTGCTGTTGAAATGTTGGATACAAGAGTTTGTTTTTGTCAGCCTCCAACTCTTGGTGCTGTTTTCCTGCCCTACATTTTCAGACACAACTTTACTGTTTGCATTCTGACTAAAGAGGGCAAGAGAGTCTGGTCTGGAAACCACATTTCTATTTATAGGAAAGCTATTTATGACCCTAAGGCTGATTGATAACTGCCAATTAGGAGAGCCATCTGTAGCCGTTTTGGGGGCCTGGAGGTCTGTTGGTAAGATGCTATGATGACATGTTGGAGAATACTTTGTCAAATTGTAAGTGCTTGCATAGGAATTACTTTTCTGAGAATCAAGTGTACTTAGTGATGTCTGTCTGATCTGAGACTTTTAACTTTGTTGAGGTTTAGTGCTGAAACAAGTTAGGTCATGGTTTTGTTCTGCAGATATAATATTCAGGGCTATTTATTCCCAGGGATAGTTTCTGCCGTGCCTCTCTGTGCCCGTGGCAGCTACTGCAGCTTCTGGCTCCATCACACTCATATCCACCCACTCAGAGAAGTCACAAAGTCAGAGAAAGCAGAGAGGACAGTTTAACAAACTCCACAATACAGACCCTCATGCAGCTTGTCCTCTAAATCACGCCTGATTAAACCTCAATGCCGTCCGCAAATTGCAAAACGAGGGTAAATGTCAGGGTTAAGAAAAGATAGGATCTGGCCAAAGTATGGCTGTAATGAGCTGTGCTGCAGCATGGTGACAGGGCACTGTGCCCCCAGGATACACTGGGGCAGGCAAAGTCTCTTCCCTCTTAAACTACCAATCCAGGGTGATATTTTAATCAAAGTGGCCTCATTCAGCTAATGGTTTATATAGATATTGTAGTGTGTAGTTTATATTGACACTAAGAGAGATGTTAAAGGTCACATGTCATGGCCATTTCCACTGATCATAATTCCATTGTTGAGGTCTACTAGAATAGATTTATACTGTGCAATTTTCCAAACTCACATTGGTTCCGCATACAGCATCTCTGTAAAGTATGTGTATTCACTCTCTCCACTAAACGGCTCGTTGCAGCTCTTGCCCCCCCCTCCCTGTGAGCCCAGTGTGCTCCGATTGGCCGGGACCAGTCGGGACGTTGTGAATCGCGCTGAGCTCCGTGGAGGTGTGATTTCCTTGTTTAGCGAAACACAGCCAAACTCACCCTGAGCACACACAAAGTCACAGCCGAAGTAAAAACAATAAGTGTGGCTTGATATTGAGTGAGAAAAAGGTTGATAAACGCTGTGAGAATGGGTCTGCAGAGAGAATTTCGCCGCGATCCCAACTGTCTGTTATCAGCCTGCAGCCAGGGAGGAGAGATCAGCAGAGCTGCCTACACTGAGTGTGAGGAAGTCCGTGGATTGGTCAATTTGGACCAATCAGCGGGGGCTTAACGTAACGGCTCCGCGGACGTAACGTAACGGCTCCACGGATTGGTCCATTTCTTTCCGGGGACGACATGACATCATGATGTCCCTGGAAGAATCAAATGGACAGTGACGTATCTCCAACGAGGCGTTTTGGGGAGGTATTTTCTGTTTTAGAGTTTTACTCCCTATATGGTGTACTTTGAGGGTTTTGACTCTGCAGACCGTTTACATGCATAAAAACCTTCATAACACACAAGGGGACGGGTAATAACCGGAAAAGCATGACATGTCACCTTTAATAGACCATTGTGTCGGATTGAGAGGGATTTATTGCCAGACATGCAATGTAATAATGTCATATAATTTTCTTTAGCGTATAATCACCTGAAATTAGGTAGTGTGTTTTTGTTACCTGAATGAACCCTTGTTATGTAACTAGGGAGCACAACAGGATCACGTTACTATAAAATGCGCAACAGTCAAACCTCATGCGGTGAAAAAACAATGTAAAAACATGATGGAAATATGACTTTTCTGTGATTTCACAGTGTGAGGAAGGTTACATCAGACCTGTGTGGAGCTATGAGGAGAAGTTTTCATTTGAGTTGCGATGTGATTTTTCTTCAGGGGAAACCGAAGATTTAGTGGACGTTGAAATCACATGATTCATCACTTATTCCTTAATCTGTTTTCACTTCCCTTTTTCACACTTTGCTTCTAATCATATCCAAGTGTTAAAACCATAGACTGTATACTGTATATGGTTAAAACGCTGTTGAGATATGTTAATACAAAAATAATAAGGGAATTTTCTTTTTTTAAATAAAGAAGAATAGTTAATGGAGACGCACCTTAAGGCCACTGTAGGTTCTCTGTCACGCCACAAAAGATAAGGGTGGGGGGGTATTCAGTATTCATCAACTAAACCACTTAATGCCACTAATCTCTACACACTGCTCTTTTAGTGCAATTCTTTGATGTGTTTCAAGGTTGCAGTTTTTAGTGCGACATCAAATCGAATTGGAAATTACCCTAAAAATGAAGCATAAAGCTGCATTAATCAATATTTCTATAGGGATGAAATGACTGTGGGGAATGAATCATTTGTGGTTCAGCTAGCACACTGTTTTGGTCAAATGGACCACAACCTTACTTTGGTTCACTTTCACTTCTCTCATCTGTGTCATTTCATGAAACAAAAGCAACTTGTTTTCTAACAGCAGACACACAAAGTTCACGTCTAGCATTTAGCAGAAAAAGAGCCACTTATTTCCCACAGAAGTTGACCAAAACAGAGCTAAAAGTAGAATAAATATCAATTTTTCCATCCTGGTCGAATGTACTTATTGTAAGTCGCTTTGGATAAAAGCGTCAGCTAAATGCAATGTAATGTAAATGCTATTCTTCCATATCTGCTAGATGGTTACTATTGGCTCATGCATTAACTGTGTACACCTTATGTTTGAATATTATGTGAATGTTTAGAGCCTGTCCTGATGCCTCCAATTTGCCTCTGAAACATTATAAATGACAAATATTATCCTCATAAACTTTACTGTAGAGTTGCATTGTGACAATGTGCACCCTTCAGGTAGCTGATTCTCCGTTCAGTATGAAATGGACTCAGCAGCTTGTGGGTGGGAGTATATCAATCTCTATATAACAAACTCATCTAGCTAAAATAATAGACCGTTTATAACCTCCGAACATAGTACAAGAACAAAACTTCCCTTGAGCCAAACTTCGACCAGTAATGCTGAGAGAGCACTTTTGAGTTTGAAATATTGTGCACTGTCAGTTAAGATGTTGCAGTACAAGCCAAGTCATGGTGGCAAAATGCATAACTTTGCAGTATTTGCCCAGATGTGGTCAGGATGTCAAGTTTTTGACCAAATTTAATTTACTTTTCTAGCTGCAATATCAAGTCAAATAGGTGTCACCCCACTGTGAACCACAACTCAATATAGTGTCTTACTAAAGATGTTACATGATCAGCAGTGATACACACCAGAGGCCTGTTAATGAAGAATGGCTCTGACCTCCAATACAAAAGGCCAAAGAGGACAGGCACTGCATTATTTGTTGCTTCTGTTTTCACCTTTGCAAATATAACTATCTTGTACTCTCAACGCAAAAAGCACCAGTTTGCTGCACATAACATATTCTGCCAATGCCAATCGTTACATGTGTACACAGCACCATTCGCAGTGAAATTTAGGCCGTGCATTTAACCCATGCTATTCTTAGGATGGCAGCCATTTTGGGGCAGTATTGGGGGCTGGTGCCTTGGACAACGGCCCCTTCGGCAGTGCCCAGGAGGGGAAGTGGCTTGAGCCAGTGAATAACTTTGGTAACAGAAAAAGGCTACGTGTTGAAAATGTCATGAATATGAAGAAAGATTTTGAAAAATTGTTATTAACTATGTCCTTCCCCTACGTGTGAGTAAACTATTAGGCTTAATGGTTTGTTTTATCTTCCAATTTAAAAGTGCTGATCTGGCTGTAGAGTCTTAACTTCCGTTCCATGCTGGAAGGCGTGAATTTACGGCGTTTGTCGACCACAAGCCGCTCACCTTCGCCATGTCAAAAGTGGTGGACCCTTTCTCAGCACGTCAGCAGCGGCAGCTTTCCTACATATCAGAGTTCACTACGGACATTAAGCACGTAGCTGGCAATCGAACCTGATTGCTGATTGCCTCTCCAGAGTCGTCATCGGTGCCGTCCAGTTGGGCCTGGACTATACTCGCATGGCGGCGGACCAGGTCACAGATCCCGGCGTCTGAAGGTGGAGGGTGCGGGGCTGCACTTGGAGGACATGGTGTTCGGCGACGCGGGCATTACCCTCCTGTGTGACGTTTTCCACGGGCCTGGCGCGGCCTGTCGTCCCTGCCAGCTGGAGGCGCTCTGTGTTCGAGGCGGTGCACGGCCTATCACACCCCGGCGTTAAGCCTTCGGTGCGCTTGGTGGCCGCGAAGTTCGTCTGGCATGGGCTGAAAAAGGACGTGAGGACTTGGGCTAGTGAGTACGTGGCTTGTCAGCGCGCTAAGGTGCACCGCCACACGAAGGCCCCTTTAGAGCGTTTCCTGGTGCCTGAGAGGAGGTTTCACCACGTCAACATCGACCTGGTTGGTCCATTGCCCTCCTCTCAAGGTTTTTCCTACCTCCTCACCATGGTGGACAGGACGACCCGTTGGCTGGAGGCGGTTCCTCTTGTGTCAACGTCAGCCGCAGACATTGCCCGAGCTTTCATTGTGACGTGGGTGTGTCATTTTGGCACCCCGTCAGACATTTCCTCGGACAGAGGCACACAGTTCACGTCCGAGCTCTGGAACGCCGTGGCGAGTGGTCTGGGGGTTAAGCTGCACAGGACTACCGCTTATCACCCTCAGGCTAACGGCCTCTGTGAGCGGTTCCATCGCTCCATGAAGGCGGCCCTACGGACGGGAATTGGGTCGAGAAGCTTCCCTGGGTGATGCTGGGCCTGAGACTGCGCCTAAAGAAGACCTGCAGTGCTTTACGGCTGAGATGGTATACGGTCAGCCACTGAGGGTTCCTGGGGATTTCCTCCCTAACGCATCGGCTCCCTGGTTGGCGGGTTTTCCTGCAGGACCCCGCTGAGGCCTTTGCTCCGATCCCTACTACTCAGCACCGTACTCAGGTGTCCCGGGTTCCCGCAGAGCTCTGCTCGGCGGGGCACGTGTTCATCCGGCACGATGCGCACAGAGGCCCCCTGCAGCCCCCTTACGATGGGCCTTTCCGGGTCTTGGAGCACGGGGACAAGCACCTGGTGGTCGACCTGGGTGGTAAGGCCGAGCACGTCTCGGTGGACCGGGTGAAGGCTGCTCACCTGGACTTAGACCAGCCGGTGGTGCTGGCTCGACCTCCGCGACGGGGACGCCCCCCGGCTGTGACTCCTGTCACGGATTTAGGCCCTTTTATTCCGGTCCCTCCTCTTCCGGGGGCCGTGCAGGCGGATGTCGCTTCTCCGGCTCCCGTGCTCAGGAGTCGTGGGGGTCGGCGCGTCGTTCCTCCCCGCCGCACAGACTTTCTTTACATGTGAATTCTGGGGGGCTTGTGTGGTGCCACGTGATGGGACATAATTCACCTCTGGTTATTGTGTTGCAACACGGACCCGTTAGAGAGGGCACCGGAAGCTAGGATCATTCATGCTAGCTTCACAACAGGTAATAAGCTAATGTCTTAACCTGTCTGAATGTTCTTTGATAATAAAGTGTGGAGTTCCATACTGAACACACCCCGCCTCCGACTCCATGCATCGGCTCTACAAACGTTAATAAACAAAAAGGTGGTGAAGGATGTATCTCCACAGCATTACAGTGGTCTCTTGATAGTCATATGCCTTCAAAGATACTTGTTTACTATATGTTAAAGCTATAATGTTTTCTAAAGTGAATAGTGTTTTTTAAATCATTTTCTGTGTTTACGGTTCCCTTTGAAAACAGCAGATTAATTAATATCTTCTCCTGGCATTTCTTGTGGTAAGATACTTACGTTATCTAAGTTACGTGATATTGTGTCATTGATTATTAAATTACATACATTTTGCAGAAAGTTACCTCATTAAACTTAAAAGTTCCCAAAAGTGATGAAACTTAGATTTTCTGCAGTTTCTTCAAGAAGGTACTGTATCTACATCAAATTGTAAATGCAATTTACTCAAAAAGGACAATCTAAAAGTCTAAATTACATGGTCAATATGGTAGCTTATTGTCATTTATATTTTATTTCTGTAACAGACAAATGTAGTCTACAGGCTCAACTTCTAACTGAAGATGGGCTCATATTGACTGATACATCAGATACTAAGGTGGGCCCAGACATATTTGATCTGATACAATCAGGGGTCTGAAACTTCAGGGCTGAATACTACAAGGTTTTTGGAATGTAAGAAATGATTGACCCAGTCCTTAACCGGACCCCCAGCATCACCAGCTTCCTCCATTTCATCAGAAGAGCAGTGGGGCACATGCACAAGTTACCGGTTTGCTGTGAATGCTGAGTATGGTAGCAGCCTAGTTTCACTAACAGTAGCCTGCCACCCCATTGACCCGGCCTCGGCCCACTTTCGTTTTGGTTTCTTTTTTAGTACAATCTTTTAGAATGATATTTTAAGTAGATATTTTAAACCCATTCTGTCATTCTAACCAACCATTTTTATCTTGCAGCAACATTTCCTGAATGTTCCTCTTTTTGATTAAATGTAATACAATTGTATTTATATTTTTGAAATGTATCAGTCCTTCACCTAACAAACCTTTGTCATTGTGCATGTGAAATTAAGTTTTTGGAAAGGGTAAAGCCTTGCCTTTTTGTGTCCATTAATGTGTGCAAGCTCATGTGGTGTTGGTCCTTTATCCCCTTTTAACATCTCATTTAATATAAATAATATTTAAACGCACCAACAAGCCTCATAGGTTTTCTGACAAGTAGACATGCAAAGCTGAAACTGCTTTAAAGATAAACCATGCAACTTTTAGAGGGAAACATTTTTTATTAATCAGAATTCAGTTTTCCTTTTAGAGTCATTTCTGCTGGCAAATGTTGTCAAACTTTAGGTAGATATTGCTGTACAACAGGCATTATTGAGTCAGTTTTCTGACCTGTATGACTCCTCTCTGCTTGTGCTCAGTTACATCACACTTTCACGTGGCTACAGGGGCTGTTGTACAGTAAACGTCAAATACTTATCTTCACTTAAGCCTCATAATCATCAAATTGCAGTATAGAGAACAGTTCTCTACGGTTTATGGATATTTTGAATCTTGCCCTCGGACGAATAATGATGCATCTAGGAATTATACGATTTGAAAGTGAATACATCCATTACAAACTTTTAATATTGACATCTTGGCTCATTGAGTAACTAATTGTAGACATGGTTTTACTCTGGTGGCACTTTTCCGTTTCAACTATTTAGCACGACTTTAGCATGTGTAAGAAGTCAATCAACAGCAAAACAACCAACAAAAAGGTTATGACACCATATTGTACACATGCATTGACAATGTTAGTGTTTGTCAATAGTCTATGGTCAATACATTTAAGTCATTCATCATAAAAATATATAACAGCTGTTAAAGGAATTGAACACACTGTTAAAGTGCTATTATAAAGTGAGTATTTGGTATTGCTTATGAAATAGTGGAGGTTAATGAATAAAATAATTTGTGATATGTTTAAAAATGCTGTATATAGTGCATCAGTGATTCATATGATTGTTTCCTGACAACATATGGACCAGGCTTTAGTCTTTGCTTTCCTCCCACATTCAGGTGAACTGGAGACTCTCAATTGCCCGGAGGTATGAATGAGCATCTGAAAGCCTAATGACTTCCCTGCCTTTAACACAGTGCATGCTGGGATAGTCTGCCGCCCCCCAACGGCCCTGAGAAAAAATTAGTGGGTGGAGAATATAAATGAGTGTAAAAGGGATTATTTTATTTCCAGTATGCTATTATCAGTGTTTTCCTCATGATTGTCTTTGTGTTTTTCTGTAAGTCTCGTGTAAATGCTTATTTTCAAACACAAACAGCGCAAGCTACAGTTTGGTAAATGCATAAGCCTCCTGTCAATGGCAGACAAGTCTCCATTGATGTCTTGTATTAGATCCCAGTCTCCTTTATGTGCTTTCTTCCATTTTTCGGTATTGATTAGTATTGACAAGGACAGCCTTTGTGCTGCTGAGCATGCCCTTGTTTTGCATATTTGTAAGCCAATTAGCCAAATTAGAAAGCATAATCAATACTGCCACTTTGTACAGCCCTGCTACTGTCTTCTTGTTAGAAAAAAATAACTGCTGTCTGTCTGAGCAATGTTGTTAAAAACCACCCTATGGGCTCTTGTTGTGTCTCTCCTTTGTATGAGGCAAATTTGTTCAGGCATTTCTGTAAATGTGTTAAAAGTGTATTTTATATCAGCGAAACATCCCATTTTGGGCTCCATAGTGACCGTTTATATGTGCCAGAGAACCACTGCTTCCATTTGGGTTGGATAACGTGTCTTTTTAAAGCACCAGTCGATGTTTAATTGTATTTTCATGGATCAGCTGCTCCAGGTTGTCATTGATTTGTTGGAATCTCTGCTGCGTGCCCAACAATCAAAGGTGTATTGTTGTTTTTTCCCCTGAACGGTAATTGCACACAAGACACTCGACTCACTCAACCATGCCCTCATAGTACTGGAAACTGTCAATACAATTTCTTGACCTGCAGTAAATGTGAGCAGAAATGTAACAAGTCACTTTTTGTTATTGTGTGCAGAGGAGCAGGCACACATCCTGACTACTATGACTGTAAGGCAAAACTCTCTGCCACGGTAAGTCCTTTGTGTGGTCTTAATGGCATGGAAAGATGGTCATTATTGGTTTAATCAAGTGAAACAATGACAACAAGGTGAGATCATGTCTGTCTCCAACCATTTCCTTAATAAAAGGCACTGACACACACATGAAAGTGCTTATGATATGCAATTATGTTCTGGTATATTGATATATTATTGTCTTTACTGTATTACTATTTAGATTTCCATCGATGTTCTACTCTATGCCTTTGCTTACAATTTAGAGATACATATTCATCCACTTCTTTGACAGGTATATATTTACAATGTAGATTAAAATATAATAAATGTCAAATTGTGTTAGTTGATTATTCAACACATCCTCACTCCCAGGTCGGCCTATGTTGACGTTATGTCAAGTCCCCTGCCGGCTTTTTCCAACGCAAGGGGGGGGGCCTTAGCGTCCATTTTCAACGCGAGGGGGGGGGCCTTAGCGTCCATTTTCAACGCAAGGGGGGGGCCCTTAGCGTCCATTTTCAGCTTTCCGGGATGTCCATGTGCTTCTATGGACGCTCGTGGAAGCACGGCATTCGTTTGTGTCAACTGCCCTTAAAGGCAATGAAGACACTACACTACCCAGAATCCCCAGCTATCGTTTGGACTACACCATGTGCTCTGTTTGACAAACCCCGTGATAGTCCTCAAGCTCTGTGATTGGAGAGTGTGCTCCGAGGGTTACCGAGCCTCGAACAGCACTTGAAATGGGATGGAACCACGGCAGACTGTTCAAAACTGGATTTGAACGGGTCCACCGCGTCCCCCCCCCTCCCCCACCCCCCCCAGAACTACACATGCTGGCTATTCTGTTTCGCAACATGTTCTCTATGGCACGTCTCTACTGGGAGTTGTAGTTTTAAAAGACGTTTTCGTATTTCCCATAATAAGAAGTTGCCAGTATTAAACTGTGTACATCCCTGGAGGTTTAGGGGACAGGAAACACTCACATTTAAAACATATAATTAATAAATGGGTGAAAATTGCTGGTGCCCATAATGGGCAGTATTAATATATATACCCACACGCCAGCTAAGGTCAGAAGAGCTTTATTTAACAGCTGGACTTATGTTTGTGACCCCTCCTGTTTGTAATTGATAACATTACATTACATTACATTAATTGATAAGCCTGAAACATGCACTTGTCAAGGTTCATAGGCACATTTTGCAAATATGGCAGTAGCCATCGATCAGCTTAAGATAAGATATACTTTATTGATCCCAAGTTGGAACATTTGCGTTACATCAGCATGTGTAACAGTTAAATCTGCAGTGGTGTTTATTTGAAAATCATTTAGTATAATCACACAAATTCTGTGTTTTATATTTAACAATTCTGTGTTCTTTATTTATTTATTGTTCAATACCTGACAAGGCCGGAGATGAAATATCTGCATACATCTTATAAGAGCATAATACATTATGTATAATATCAGTTAAAATAAGTGCTTCAACATAGTTAACATTGCTGGAGGTATGCACAAATATTGATAGATGTCTTGTAATGCACTATTGAGGAACCTGCGACCCAAGTTTTTCATTCAGTGCAGAACTACACCATAGTTGTGTAGGCCTATATGATCTGTCAATAAACCTTAGAAAATCTTGAAATCTTGAACGGGATGTGCAAAATAGTCATTATATACAGTCTTTAATTAACTATTAGTAGAGAATAACGAGTAATGAATATACTTTATAGGGATCCTATTAATATCTAATAATAAAATAATGAAATTCAATAACATGCTTTAACCACCAGGTGTCTCTTTATATCATCTGTGCACCTTTATGGTGTAAATACAGCCTATCTACCAATTGGATCAAATATAAAAGTGAGCCGAATTAGTGTTGATACGGCAAAGAGACGTATTGTGTGAAAAGAAATGTAAGATGTTGTTTAATGGCTGATATATTTATGATCCACGTCACGTTTTCAGTTCCTCATGTTTGTCTTCTCATCAGGGCTCTATAAATACAGAACTACGGCAGATATGTAATATTTAATGCAGCCGAACCGTGTATTACAATGCCGTTATGTGATGACTTTCAAAGAGAAAAGCAAGCACACTCGGAATAAGGTATTATTTTATTTTCTTTAAACGTTTTCGGTCTGTTTCCGGTATTTGTTAATGACGATGTGCTGTGAGATGTGAGACTGGAATTGCACAGGGGGAAATAACGTATCTTTAGATGCGGATTTTGTTAACTAATATGTTTGCGCTGTGGGCCAACACTATACATTGACGGGGAAGGGGGTAGCAATAAAGATAACACCATTAAACAGTTACACAACATAACAGAAATATATCGATAGCAGCGTCCCTAGCAACCACCTTGGTAACAATGAAAACGTTGGACGCAATTTCCTGAAGTAATCTTCGTAATAACTAGCAAACTAAAGATCATGTACATCCACTGCACACATAATCTGAAATAACAACTCATATTTCTCGCATCAAATGACATCAAAACGCATTTTAATAGCCAAACTAACTTTAAAATAGGCATTTTACACCCAGAATAAAACGAAGTTCGGCCATGTTTTCTTTTTCTGCAGGGAGAAATGATAGCTGGGGATTCTGGGTAGTGTAGTGTCTTCTGCCATCATTTACTCCGAAAAAAGATTTGTTTCTCCGAATCGAAGGGGAAAAATACAAAAGCATTGCACACAATTTAAACCAATCAATGTTGTGTAATTAACAAGGATAATCTGGTGTTTTTTAGTCGATGAGTAGTGCAGATATCACTGTGAAATCAATCGTCAGTAAGGGGAATATTTACTTCCGGGTGTACAATTCTCCGCTATCCAATGAGAATGGACGCTCACATTGCCTTTAAGGGCAGTCGACACAAATGAATGCCGTGCTTCCATGAGCGTCCATAGAAGCACATGGACATCCCGGAAAGCTGAAAATGGACGCTAAGGCCCCCCCCCCTTGCGTTGAAAATGGACGCTAAGGCCCCCCCCCCTTGCGTTGAAAATGGACGCTAAGGCCCCCCCCCTTGCGTTGGAAAAAGCCGGCAGGGGACTTGACATAACGTCAACATAGGCCGACCTGGGAGTGAGGATGTGTTGGATTATTCAGTTATGCAGTTGAACGAAAACAAATGGGCAGCTATTTTGATGATCATTTGATTTGCTTTTTAGGAGATCAATACAATTGTACCTTTGCTATCATTTGCAGAAGCTATAAATTATATACAAAGCCATTTTTGGATTGCAGGCACCTGTTATTGTCTGACCAGACCAACAGGTTAATTGATTAAATGAGAAATGAATCATGAAATCGATGAACAAACCCCTACATATGATACATTTTTATTAAGTTTAATCCACTTATATAAAATGCTGATAGCTGCACCAGAAACAGTACTTATTACAAGTGTATACATTCATAATAGCATATGATCCATTAAGAAATAATTCCATCAGAATAAAAATATTCTGCATGAGGAGTATACTTTTTTATAATTTTCTGAATACAGGATTTCCCCTTGGCTCTGTGTTAAAGCTGTTAGACACTTTGTTAAGAAGCATTGTTCAGGAGTGTATTGTTTCTACAATTGTGCCCACGGTGCAGATAGTGAGTAACAGTTTTTCAGTGTGTGGAGTATCCTCAGTGCGCATGGCACAAGGCTGCACTCAAGTGGAAATGTAAGCCCTCTGTTATTTGAGGAATACGGAGACACCCCTTCCTTGGAGCCATCTGCACACCCTCAATCGTCTCATTGAATCTACTCTCCTTCTCCAGTAGCGGTGGCATGCTGTAGTCTCCGATTTGAAGCCAAGAGTGTTCTCACCGTGCGCTGATAGGATGCAATGTGTCACTATAACGGCCACATGAAAGCTGCAGCTCCACACTTCTCCAGCCTGAGGATAGATGACTTTATCTGAGCGCGGGGGACGGGCTTTTCCTGCGGCACATTCATCTGTAACTTGCAGAAATCCGGGCTTCGCCGTGGTCTCTTTTGCGGTGGAACATTTTGGTGCAAGGGACAGAGAGGATAACTGCTGCTTGCATTTGTACAAACAAGCGATCGGCGCGTCCTTTTGGATTCAAGCTGCAGTCCACTTCACAACCAACTGCATTGCCTGAAGAGTAAGATACAAAT
Source organism: Pseudochaenichthys georgianus (assembly GCF_902827115.2). Taxonomy (NCBI): domain Eukaryota; kingdom Metazoa; phylum Chordata; class Actinopteri; order Perciformes; family Channichthyidae; genus Pseudochaenichthys; species Pseudochaenichthys georgianus. The sequence goes on from NC_047517.1 coordinate 19,831,804, forward strand.
GTACCTATTATGAAACAATGCACCGGCGTCTTTTCTGATGAACTCTTTCGTGGAACAACAGACTTTCATCCACAAGTGGAGCGTTTTTCTGCCTTCTAGTTACAGATACAAACATTTTACAACTACAATGGGACAACGTGGTGGGCTAAGTAGAGGAAATGTTGCCTGTGGAAGTGCAGCGAGAGCGCAGGGCAGTGACTTCCAGAGGACACCTGCAGACGAGTGAATGCCGTCTCCGATGTGGAGCTTGCCGCTGTCCGACGCGCGCTTGGTGCTGAAATTCGGATGATGTCTGGCCAGCGATTGCAAGGCTGCCGCTCCCTGCACCTCAACGAGGACAACGGCCGCTTCGTGCTGCTCGCCGTCCTCATCGTACTGTACCTGCTGTGCGGCGCTGCGGTCTTCTCGGCCATCGAGAGGCCCTCGGAGCTGCGGGCTCACGGCCGCTGGCACGGGACGCTCCTCAACTTCAGTGAGACCTTCAACATCAGCCTGCAGGAGCTAAACTCCTTCCTGCGGGAGTACGAGGCTGCCATCGCCACCGGGATCCGGGCTGACGCTCTGAGGCCACGATGGGATTTTACAGGAGCATTTTATTTTGTTGGAACTGTGGTGTCGACTATAGGTGGGTGATCATTGCATTCACTGGTGGTTTCCCTGACCTTTGCGTCCGTTTGGTTGCAGCCATGGTGTCCTCTAAATACTTTTTGAAAAACAACATGTAGCCAAGCCAACATGAAGCCATACAAGCATGCTCATACAATGAAGTTACTATTAAGTAGGTATAGAAGTCTGAGTAGCTGATCTAAAAATGTGGGAACTAATGCCAGATGAAACCACATTCAAGACTAACAACTTCGAGATTTGACATCATTGTTATTGTTTGTTAAATAATCCTATAATTACTGTCATATCAAAATCAGTGGAGCTGCCATCATTGGCTGCTTTCTTTCCGCTGATGGCTTACATACAGAATAACAGATTAACATTTTAGTTTTTTTCCAGTCATGTGTTACATTTTGGCTGTGAGGGACTTTGGCAATGGGGGCGACATCTTACTCGCCTGCCAGGAACAGCACACTCATCCCTGGCTATAGGACAGCACCCATGGGTGCAGTCTCTTTTTTTGTTGCCACATTTCCATTCAAACCAACAGGAATGTCAATGAGAAGCCCCTTCTGCTCCCCCTCATTTAACATTTGCTCATGCGATAGGTCAGAAAAGAGCAAATGTCCCTTGCAGGGCACCCCGAGGGCCAACTGCTGCACTGCATGCCTGATGGCCCCAACACCCAATAATTCCTCTGCCCCCCCCCCCCCCCCCTCACTGAGAGCTGTAGGAGCGACAGTGGGTGCGAGTGAGTATGAACGGGTGAACAAGCAAATGAAGACACTCCAGGTATCATTTAAGCTGACAGCTGCTGTCTATCTCTGACCTTGCCCTTAACACACACACACACACACACACACACACACACACACACACACACACACACACACACACACACACACACACACACACACACACACACACACACACACACACACACACACACACACACACACACACACACACACACACACACACACACACACACACACACACACACACACACACACACACACACACACAGGCTACACAGTGATAACTTTGCTGTCTCCTATTAATTGAGGGTAAGCAATAAGCAAAACTAATGGCTCTGGACGCACAGGGAGAATTTGATCCACAGGAGCAGGAAACCTGTCAGAACTGTATGTATTGTAGACCTGTCATGGCTAACCACCTCCTGCGCTCAGATACACCAATGCAGAGCTCTTTCAGGCAGCCCATGTACTCAGCTCACCCATAGAAGGGAACCACAGCAGCTGTTTATTGCACACGTGTCTGTGGCAGGTTGAAATCCTTTGTGCTCCAGTTATCATGCAGCATGCAGCACACTCTTCCCACAGACAAGCAAGATCACATAAACTGCTGATATGAAAGGGATTGTGGGGCCTCCCCGCTCCCTAACTCTTAATCCGACTGGTATCCCCTTGCACACTCTAGACACTCCTCCCAAAGTCTTCTGACTCTGTGATGGCAGAGGCTTTTAATCAGCTATGGCCCATTGCTCCCCTTGTGCCTTCACAATTTGTCTTTGAAGAATGTGGAGCCCTGGCCGGTAAAGCTTGTTTACCAAGAGTTTGACCACCTTAGGTTGAATTGGTACCGCACTTAGTGTGTTGTTTAACAATTTCAGGAGGTGATGCGGCTTTGGTCTAAACACTTCCACATAACTTGACATTCATCCTCTGCTTCTTTGCAACAAGTCAGTGGTTCCATCTCCAAGTCCGGTGTCCAGTCCCTAGACGTTCATGGATAAACATTGACAGGTTAGACATTTGAGAGCATGTTGGGAATAGCATCTAGGTCAAAATGCAGCCTCACAGCGTAGACTCTTGCTGTTGAAATGTTGGATACAAGAGTTTGTTTTTGTCAGCCTCCAACTCTTGGTGCTGTTTTCCTGCCCTACATTTTCAGACACAACTTTACTGTTTGCATTCTGACTAAAGAGGGCAAGAGAGTCTGGTCTGGAAACCACATTTCTATTTATAGGAAAGCTATTTATGACCCTAAGGCTGATTGATAACTGCCAATTAGGAGAGCCATCTGTAGCCGTTTTGGGGGCCTGGAGGTCTGTTGGTAAGATGCTATGATGACATGTTGGAGAATACTTTGTCAAATTGTAAGTGCTTGCATAGGAATTACTTTTCTGAGAATCAAGTGTACTTAGTGATGTCTGTCTGATCTGAGACTTTTAACTTTGTTGAGGTTTAGTGCTGAAACAAGTTAGGTCATGGTTTTGTTCTGCAGATATAATATTCAGGGCTATTTATTCCCAGGGATAGTTTCTGCCGTGCCTCTCTGTGCCCGTGGCAGCTACTGCAGCTTCTGGCTCCATCACACTCATATCCACCCACTCAGAGAAGTCACAAAGTCAGAGAAAGCAGAGAGGACAGTTTAACAAACTCCACAATACAGACCCTCATGCAGCTTGTCCTCTAAATCACGCCTGATTAAACCTCAATGCCGTCCGCAAATTGCAAAACGAGGGTAAATGTCAGGGTTAAGAAAAGATAGGATCTGGCCAAAGTATGGCTGTAATGAGCTGTGCTGCAGCATGGTGACAGGGCACTGTGCCCCCAGGATACACTGGGGCAGGCAAAGTCTCTTCCCTCTTAAACTACCAATCCAGGGTGATATTTTAATCAAAGTGGCCTCATTCAGCTAATGGTTTATATAGATATTGTAGTGTGTAGTTTATATTGACACTAAGAGAGATGTTAAAGGTCACATGTCATGGCCATTTCCACTGATCATAATTCCATTGTTGAGGTCTACTAGAATAGATTTATACTGTGCAATTTTCCAAACTCACATTGGTTCCGCATACAGCATCTCTGTAAAGTATGTGTATTCACTCTCTCCACTAAACGGCTCGTTGCAGCTCTTGCCCCCCCTCCCTGTGAGCCCAGTGTGCTCCGATTGGCCGGGACCAGTCGGGACGTTGTGAATCGCGCTGAGCTCCGTGGAGGTGTGATTTCCTTGTTTAGCGAAACACAGCCAAACTCACCCTGAGCACACACAAAGTCACAGCCGAAGTAAAAACAATAAGTGTGGCTTGATATTGAGTGAGAAAAAGGTTGATAAACGCTGTGAGAATGGGTCTGCAGAGAGAATTTCGCCGCGATCCCAACTGTCTGTTATCAGCCTGCAGCCAGGGAGGAGAGATCAGCAGAGCTGCCTACACTGAGTGTGAGGAAGTCCGTGGATTGGTCAATTTGGACCAATCAGCGGGGGCTTAACGTAACGGCTCCGCGGACATAACGTAACGGCTCCACGGATTGGTCCATTTCTTTCCGGGGACGACATGACATCATGATGTCCCTGGAAGAATCAAATGGACAGTGACGTATCTCCAACGAGGCGTTTTGGGGAGGTATTTTCTGTTTTAGAGTTTTACTCCCTATATGGTGTACTTTGAGGGTTTTGACTCTGCAGACCGTTTACATGCATAAAAACCTTCATAACACACAAGGGGACGGGTAATAACCGGAAAAGCATGACATGTCACCTTTAATAGACCATTGTGTCGGATTGAGAGGGATTTATTGCCAGACATGCAATGTAATAATGTCATATAATTTTCTTTAGCGTATAATCACCTGAAATTAGGTAGTGTGTTTTTGTTACCTGAATGAACCCTTGTTATGTAACTAGGGAGCACAACAGGATCACGTTACTATAAAATGCGCAACAGTCAAACCTCATGCGGTGAAAAAACAATGTAAAAACATGATGGAAATATGACTTTTCTGTGATTTCACAGTGTGAGGAAGGTTACATCAGACCTGTGTGGAGCTATGAGGAGAAGTTTTCATTTGAGTTGCGATGTGATTTTTCTTCAGGGGAAACCGAAGATTTAGTGGACGTTGAAATCACATGATTCATCACTTATTCCTTAAATCTGTTTTCACTTCCCTTTTTCACACTTTGCTTCTAATCATATACCAAGTGTTAAAACCATAGACTGTATACTGTATATGGTTAAAACGCTGTTGAGATATGTTAATACAAAAATAATAAGGGAATTTTCTTTTATTTAAATAAAAGAAGAATAGTTAATGGAGACGCACCTTAAGGCCACTGTAGGTTCTCTGTCACGCCACAAAAGATAAGGGTGGGGGGGGTATTCAGTATTCATCAACTAAACCACTTAATGCCACTAATCTCTACACACTGCTCTTTTAGTGCAATTCTTTGATGTGTTTCAAGGTTGCAGTTTTTAGTGCGACATCAAATCGAATTGGAAATTACCCTAAAAATGAAGCATAAAGCTGCATTAATCAATATTTCTATAGGGATGAAATGACTGTGGGGAATGAATCATTTGTGGTTCAGCTAGCACACTGTTTTGGTCAAATGGACCACAACCTTACTTTGGTTCACTTTCACTTCTCTCATCTGTGTCATTTCATGAAACAAAAGCAACTTGTTTTCTAACAGCAGACACACAAAGTTCACGTCTAGCATTTAGCAGAAAAAGAGCCACTTATTTCCCACAGAAGTTGACCAAAACAGAGCTAAAAGTAGAATAAATATCAATTTTTCCATCCTGGTCGAATGTACTTATTGTAAGTCGCTTTGGATAAAAGCGTCAGCTAAATGCAATGTAATGTAAATGCTATTCTTCCATATCTGCTAGATGGTTACTATTGGCTCATGCATTAACTGTGTACACCTTATGTTTGAATATTATGTGAATGTTTAGAGCCTGTCCTGATGCCTCCAATTTGCCTCTGAAACATTATAAAGAATGACAAATATTATCCTCATAAACTTTACTGTAGAGTTGCATTGTGACAATGTGCACCCTTCAGGTAGCTGATTCTCCGTTCAGTATGAAATGGACTCAGCAGCTTGTGGGTGGGAGTATATCAATCTCTATATAACAAACTCATCTAGCTAAAATAATAGACCGTTTATAACCTCCGAACATAGTACAAGAACAAAACTTCCCTTGAGCCAAACTTCGACCAGTAATGCTGAGAGAGCACTTTTGAGTTTGAAATATTGTGCACTGTCAGTTAAGATGTTGCAGTACAAGCCAAGTCATGGTGGCAAAATGCATAACTTTGCAGTATTTGCCCAGATGTGGTCAGGATGTCAAGTTTTTGACCAAATTTAATTTACTTTTCTAGCTGCAATATCAAGTCAAATAGGTGTCACCCCACTGTGAACCACAACTCAATATAGTGTCTTACTAAAGATGTTACATGATCAGCAGTGATACACACCAGAGGCCTGTTAATGAAGAATGGCTCTGACCTCCAATACAAAAGGCCAAAGAGGACAGGCACTGCATTATTTGTTGCTTCTGTTTTCACCTTTGCAAAATATAACTATCTTGTACTCTCAACGCAAAAAGCACCAGTTTGCTGCACATAACATATTCTGCCAATGCCAATCGTTACATGTGTACACAGCACCATTCGCAGTGAAATTTAGGCCGTGCATTTAACCCATGCTATTCTTAGGATGGCAGCCATTTTGGGGCAGTATTGGGGGCTGGTGCCTTGGACAACGGCCCCTTCGGCAGTGCCCAGGAGGGGAAGTGGCTTGAGCCAGTGAATAACTTTGGTAACAGAAAAAGGCTACGTGTTGAAAATGTCATGAATATGAAGAAAGATTTTGAAAAATTGTTATTAACTATGTCCTTCCCCTACGTGTGAGTAAACTATTAGGCTTAATGGTTTGTTTTATCTTCCAATTTAAAAAGTGCTGATCTGGCTGTAGAGTCTTATTGAGGAACACTCGTGAGGCCATTACACGCTTGTATGACCAGGGCCCGTGTATCTGGGAAGAAACTGCAAACCAAGTCGGTGCTCCGTTCTGTAATTCACGAGTCTCTGAGGTTCCAGGACAATGTCACCTCGGACTGGCTGAGCACGCGTTTGGCATTTAAGCAGTTTGAAATGTCACCAAAAGACTGTGTGGATTGCTGAAAGCAGGCAGAGTTTTTGCTCTGATGTCGTGGATGTATTTAGATAAACTGCTCGGTGCCACCTCGCTTGAACAAAACCATCTGTGTTGTTGTTACTGTCAGTGTATGTTGTGAGTGTGCTTACAGGAGGAGGGTGGGAAAGGTTTACAATCTGTGAACGAGGACTCATCGATGCACAGCCATGCTTGTTCTTGCTGTCTGTCTCTCACTCCGGCAGTGTATCAGACAGCGCTGACTCCTGTCCAACATCCATCTCATATTTGACTGTTCATTACCACAATGCACTCACCTGTTTGGATTCACCCAGTCAATCATTATGATGGTTTCTCCTGGGCAACATTGCAATTATGTTATAAAATAGAGAATGCTCACATTGCACAAGCAGTGCATTACACAATGACATGAAGGTCACTTCAGTTCGTTTTACAGAAGCATTTGAAGCTGGTCAGTATGACTCTGTATTCGTTGCCTCGTCCCTGCTGCCGGCCTTTTCCCTCTCTTCTCTTTAGATCCCCTGCTCCGCTCTGTGAAATCACAGACTCAGAGGAAATGTCACTATTAAAAATGGAAAACCGTGGGCCTACAGTCACATGAAAGGCGCTGGGGGTCTCTGTAGATTCTGTGCAGTCCAGACGCTCAGAACAGAAATGGTGTCCCCAATGAGAAGCCAGTTCCACTACTGCTGCTCAGACGCTCCATGAGACTAATAGAGTCTTCTGTTCGGCTTTAATTGACTCACTGTGCATTTATTTATTCCTGCTTTAAAGCTGCCCTTATCAATACTTTAAGAGTAACATTGTAAAAAAGGATTGTGTGAAAATGGAAAAGGTGTCACTGATGCCAAACCCAGAATATTCTGCATTTCAGCGTCTTTGATCTCGTTAAGGTCCATGGCAACAGCTTAACTACTTAGGCTAACTGGCTCTCCCTCAACTTGTTTTAGTAGCAGCAGGAAGCTGTTTTCAAAGTCATTCACCATAGTCTTAAGGCTCCACCATTTTTTAACCATGAATATCTGCAAAAAAAGTGGTTGACTAACAGACGAAACAAATGACCAATATTCCCAACCCTAGAAAAATCCTCTACATCAAACATGCAGGACATGACTTGAAAGATATGTTTATAAGGGCCAAGCAAACGATTTGAAAAAAAGAGAGAACTGTTATATCAATAAATAATAAGGAGGAAGTGAAAAATAAACATAGGAAGAAATCAAATAATTGTATTCTCCAAATGCAACATTTTAAAAGATCTTCCTATTTGTTTATTATGGCTTGTCTTAGTAACAACATGATTAAATAACATAAATTACAAAAAAACATCCGTCAAAGATAATGTATCTCAAACAATTTTTTTTGGATCACACAAATGCTCGAAAAACATGTTAACGTTATCCCACCATTAGTCTGCCCCTCTCCCTGTTCCTCTCTGTTTGTGTGTAGCATTGGCTCCAATAAAACCTCTCTTACTTAACGGCTGCCGTGCAGGATGCTCTACACACCTCTGCACTCTGTCACAGCGGGTCATAAATCTGCCCGACTTGCTAAGGCGAGTGTTCGCCTGTGTACAGTAACTCACTGACTCCAGTCATCATGGCCAAGTGATTCCAAGATCATTTTAGAGGACACAGCAGATCTGCTTGGCGTCCTCTTCCTCATGAAACTGATTAGCATTTCACTGATTCTGCTCTTTGGAAAATAAACTCTTTGCACTCCGCAGTCCTCTGACCTGCTTCCTATCAAGACTTATTCCAACAGCCATTTCAAATGATATTCTACTTTGATAAACATCAGTTTCTCTGAAAACCCAATTTGCACTGGTGCTGACTTCAATGCTGACTTGCTGCTATGAGGGGTTTAAACTTTCCCCATAAGCAGAAAAAGTCCTTCTCTTGAAACTTTTGGATTGGTTGGGAACCTTTGACACAGTAACATCCCAGAAAACAATACTCACCACGTTGCAGACAACCTGCATAGCAGATTCCCCTTCCTGCACCATGCAGAGCATCTATCTGCATCTCGGGGATATGTATATAAACAGTTAACCATGTTAATAAGCTAACAGCAAGTTGGTGAACAGCGGGATTTGGCAGCCTCCATATGTCTCTGTGTGAGGGAGGGGCTGCCTGTTTGAGAGCGAGAGACAGAGGAAGATATGCTGCACTATTGCATCTTTGATCTGCCTGAATGCAAATAACATGCTGAATTAATATCATTGCAAAAATAGTTCAATTTCAGATTTAAATCAACATCCTCATACCTGATCTGAAAATCATGAACCTCGACTTTTCTAGAATGAGATAAAAAATGACTTGCTCTGAGCCTGACCTTGAATCAATAAGATGATCATGATGATTAGATTATGAGATCAGAAAAATGACAGTGCACTACGTAATCCATCAAGCTTGAGAATTGATTGGCGGCGTACTAGTGGGAGTGTTTGCATATTACACATCTGCCTTTGTGAGAAATGACAGGCAATTCAAACACTCAAGCTTGTTGAAAACTGGAAACTACATGCAGTGCCGGCCACTCGTGTTGAATTTTTCGTACCACAATCTGTTTGGATTAGTGGAAACAGCACTCTGTATTCCTTGCTTTATTTCAGCACCACCATTATCAGTGAATCCACGCTGGCCGCCATGTAGACCAACTGGACTTCAGCCAGAACAAGAATATAAATCATCCAACAGACCTACTTCTCCAACACATAACCTATTATTTGCCACTTGGACACATTAACTTGCCATATATTTAGATTTTGAAATAGTGATTACCCTTCGGAAAGCTCCACAGCTGAAAGTGTTGAATTGCATATTTTGTCATTATGCCAGCGTTCACAAATGATTCAGCTACGTCCAGGCTGGCCGCCTCTGGCAGAGTCTCAGACACTTAGTGGACACATTGAGTAAAACATGATTTCATTGTGAGCAACAGAGAATTGCCTCTTCATTTCTCGAAGGCAGCTTGCTGTGGTTTGTGTATGTATGACTGGATCATTATTGCAGCTGTCACTGGGTTAGCAGTCCCTAACAGGAATCAGGTTTCAGCCTTAGATTTCAGGGACTTGTGCTCTCCCATTATCAGTAATGAAAAACCATTAAATTGAATATCTGCTGAGCCTCAAGCCTTCATTTCATGCTGGCTTCTGATTTGACTGTTTCCATGCGATGGCAAAAATCCGAGGACATAAAGTACATTTAATGTAGCGTTACTATGATACTGTATGAGCACCAAATCTGTCACGCTAATCTGAGGGCGATAGTGTTTCAAAAGATCAACCTGGACAGGTGTGTTTACCTTTGGGAATAATACAAGAGGGCTCTATGTAGCTAAGCTTTTACTCAAACATTGACTCTGCAAGATAATAGGAAACACAAGGACATTCAGTCTTTAGATCATTCATGGAGAAGCTATTCATCTGATGAGAGAATGACTCCTCAGTCACATGAAAGGACAAAATCTGTGTTACCGTTTGCAGATAGACAAGGAAGCCTCATTAAGCTTTATTCTAATTTTGCTTATTGAAGCTCTACAGTACCTCCCCTGCATAAAAGTGGACAATTCAAGTCTTTTAGGTTCTTTCAATATTCAGAGAAGATGAAAAACAGATCGAAAACTGAAGAAAAATGTAATAAGTGTTGGCGCGGTTCCAAAGACACTGCAGCATTTTTTTTGACAATAAATCGATGCAGACAGCGGCGGACTGATCAATCCTCCTGGCTTTCTTTGCCAGAGAATTAAGAACTGAGATACAATCGAAAGCACACACTCAATTCAGTTACGGTGGAGCCAAATCAATCACATAATCAGAAAAATACGGTATTTTAGGCGGTGCTCTACTGAACAGGTTTATGTTGCTCTGCAGACCTTCTAACCATTTGTTACTCTTGCATCTCCCTTTGATTGTTGTTGTAAATGTCTATTTCTAAATATTTCTCAGACATGTGTTAATAGTGTTTTGTCTAAACACTCATTATCAATGCTTTGACAGAACAGATACCATTAACGTGTCGCCTATATTGTGTGGGGGAGCTTGATGTGAAATTCAAAGCCACGTTGTTCTGCTTCAGGGCCTCCAACAAATACATTGCTGCGTGCGTAGGCTTTGGTGTTTCATTAATATGACCTTTGTTTTAAGGTAAGACGCTATGGGGAGAAACATTTGTTTTCATGCAACGGTGCACTTCCAGTGTTTCAGTCTATTGGAAAGAAAACACCAAAATGCACATTTAGGATGTATTTTTTTCAAAATGTTTAGTATTTGCATGTGTAGCCCTCATCTGATTTTACCAAAAGCTATCATAATGCATTTTGCTTATTTAAATATAACATTTAAGAAAACTTTCCAGTTTTATTCCTATATCTATTTTAAAAGATTATACAGAGGGTCTGTTCGTATATTATTTATAACCTGATTTATAGAACATTTAACTGGGAAAAATGTGGGGGAAATGGCTTTATCCTTAAGTTTTGATAGTATTTTTTGATTTATGATGAGTTGAGTTGTATATAAAAAAGATTTACAGTAGGTTTGCCGTAAAACCATTTGACAATACATTTGAGCAAAATTAAAAGATTATCTTGGACCTGTCTCTATCCAATGTTCAGATTCAGATCATTTATGAAAATGAACACTGATCTAGTAAGATATTGCCTCTTTTGTATATTTCAACATAAAATACGAAGAGATACTGTCTTAATAGTTATTAATACTGGGATTTTCATTACGATATGCATTAGTTAACATTTCAACCCCATTCACCTGTAGTGTCTGCCCTTTACTTGTGCATGCAGTGTGCAGACACAACAACATCGCTGCATCTCAATGATGTATGTGACCTATTCTATCATCTGTTTTTTGTAAAACTGGCAGCATATTGTGAATGTTCCTATTATTATACAGTCTGCCAGTAATCCTGGCAGCTCCTCAGCAGATGGTGTGGTGATGATGTGTCAGGTCTGGCCATGTCGCTGCTTCCTCAGCCCTCTGTCATCTCCACAGACCCCCGCCACGCAACCCCATGACAAAAGATTTCCTGTTCGTCATAGAAACACAGTCGTCATAGGGACATGGTGCTTTCTGCTGCTGCTTCTATCAGGCCAATTTAAGAGTATTCCCACTATGGGACACGGTTTGTTTGACTGGGAGCTCAGTAACTTGGGACACAGGGAGGCAATGGAAGGCTGAGATTTGATTTTTGGTTTGCAGAACAGTCACACAATGAATCTTTGGGTCCGTTTTCAGGTCCTCTGGGAGTGGGGTGGGGGGATGTTATCCTCAATGACCCAGAGTGACCTTCAGATTTAATTGTGCTCAGAGAGACAGGTGAATGGACAGCAGATGTCCTTCACTCAAAGACGGGCACATGACTGAGTGCTTTAATGGTTGCCCTTTATTCCCATATCCATTAGGAGCTCTTGCCCATTCTAGCTTGCTCCCTTGTATATATATGCATTTGTGTTCTTCTTTAGTAGTTTTGTAGATTAGTTCCAACAGTCCTTAATTATCGGCTCCACTCACTCACACTAAAAGCAACCTTGACAAACATGAGATGGAAATGTGGTCGGATTTAGTTGGCCTTTGGAGGCTATTTATAAGGAAGGTTAATCAATATGTCTGTTTCAAGATACTTCGTTAAAAGTTGTCAATTTGTCATTGCTTCCAGCTTCAAGGCTTTACTGCACATAGATCAATTCCTTTATCTAAATGTACACTGTAAAAAAAAAACGTTGTTTTTACGGTAAAAACCTGGCAGCTTTGTTGCCAGAATAATGATGTAAAAAAATACGGTAAACTGTAAACAACTTTACAGAATAACGTGTATATTTTACAGTTTAAAACTGTTGTAATTTACATTTTAAATCTGTAATTTCAACAGCCCGTTTCTGCTGAATTAGCATGATCACGTTGCTATTAAACTGATTATTTCAGTAAGATTTACATGCAGTTGTTGTATATTGTACATTGAATCGCATTCAATTTTACAGAAACATACCAAACAAATAACACTGTTTAACTGTAAAAGCATCAGTGTAATGCGGTGTTTTACGGTGAAAGCAACATCTAAATACTGCAATTTAAATGTTCTGTAAAACGTATTTATTACAATTAAAATGCAGAAAAAACTGTTATATGAATATCAATCTCAAATATATAGTATAAAACCGCCTGTAAGGATTATTGCTCAGTGAAAAAAATAAAAGTTTTCCTATACATTAGTCAGATTGAAAGATTTTATTTAAACTACACTGCCTTCGTATATATATGTTTGAATATTACCAGAAATGTGAAGAATGTAATCCAGGGTACACAGATTAAGCACTTACAATAAAAAATGCAAAGCTAGATAAACCTCAAGAGCCACTGTATTAAAAGTTGAACAAATTCCAACAAGAACTTGCCTTTCCAAGAATTTATTATATATATATAATAGCAGTGATCAACAATATCTGTAATTTCTCAACATACATATTGGTAAAACATACAAACTAAGGCTGCACAATAAACAAACAGCTCACATTGTCCAGGAAATTCAAGCTGAACAAAGTTAAGAGGTTACTTACATCACATCAAATGATTTATGGGAAATAATGTTTTCAAATATGTTAGTACTTTATATGTCTCATCTCTTATGGGCACTTGTATAATATAATACTCGACTGTCACAGCCACAGACTGAGCTGTAAATTAGCCAAAATAAGGGATTGTCTTAGTTGAATACATGTTCATTGCTAAAGGAAGTGTGTACGTGATGAAGGTACAGTTGCAAAACACATGTGAGTGTGTGTCTAAGTGAGATAGGTGAAGAGGTAGGGTCAGCAGAGACCCTTCACTTCAGAAGCAAAAACCCAAGTGGAAAACAAAACACGTCAACATTTTTACACTCAACAGTAATGTCCTGAGCTTTTACATCCACATAAGCCAAATGAAGATTGTTTAAGCAACTTCACTTTGTAACAGCAAACCGCAAGAGTGGCTACAATGACCTTAAAAGAATAGTTTGACAGAGTTACATATTGCATTTTTTAAAATTAGTTAAAAGAACATAAAAAAAAGCACTTCAAATTTTAACTACGATTTAAACAATCAAACAAACTGTAACTTGGGCACATCGCCACATGCCATTGATCTTACTGTCCATATTCAGACATCACGCCACTCATGGTCCAAAAGTTCCTGTATCAAGGTGAAGACTCTCGGGTTCACCTGAAGACGGGATGTGCGTGTCTTCTCCACTTTGGTGCCCTTCTCTGGGTTGATGGAGAAAAAACACCTTAAAATAAATACAAACAAAGAACAGAATTAATAATAAAATAGCTTGCCTAACAACAAAAAACTTCACATCAATCTTATTATTTTGAAGCCAAAATGACAACTATCTTAACCCCCAATTCACTGAAGCAGCTGCTTTAGATTTGTTGCAGTTTAATAAAAGAAATTGTTGGATAAAGCCAATCCCAAAAAACACATACCTCTGGACAAACTCCAGGGTGGATGCCAGCTCTGACGGGTAGGCGATGTTGAAGCAATAATAGCTCCCAAACATCATGGACAGGGCAGAAACCAAGGAGGGGATGTTGTCCTGTACTATGTTTCGATCCACACTCAGCATGAATCGTCTTTAAGAATAGCATGATCGTCCTAAAAAAGAAGAAAAACACAATTCAAACTAAATTAAAACAAGACTTGTCTTCCTGAAACATTTCACAAAACAATTTTAGCACACATGTTATTACATTTTAAGGTCTGTTAAATTGCTCACCATCAATACAAAAATGTATGTATGTGTATTTGCAGGTTAAGGGGAGATAAATGTAATGTCAATTTGACTTGCTTTTAGGGGGTAGTTCATATTGTTTGAAGGGGGGTTGTAGGAGCTACAGTTTGGAGAAACAGAGAGGAGACCCAGCAGACAGCTAAGCAATGCACTGCTGTGGACATACACAGAACAAAAATATAAATGCAACACTTTTGTTTTTGCTCCCATTTTTCATGAGATGAACTCAAAGATCTAAAACATTTTCTAAATACACAAAATAACCATTTCTCTCAAATATTGTTCACAAATCTGAATAAATCTGTGATAGTGAGCACTTCTCCTTTGCCGAGATAATCCATCCCACCTCACAGGTGTGGCATATCAAGATGCTGATTAGACGGCATGATTATTGCACAGGTGTGCCTGACCCCTAAGAGGCTTCTCAATACTCAAATTTTCCCTCCTCGACTCCCCTCCTCGAGACTTAGACCCGCCCACAGGAGATGCGAGCGGAGGACCGAGGAGGGGAACCGAGGAGAGAGGAGGGGAAGCAGCAGACGTTTAAAGAAATGAGAACTCCTCTCCTCTGAGCGGTCATATTAAAGCGACGTCCGTTCATTATTACGTGGCAACAGCTGCATCAGCTGTGGAGTGTTTTGTCATATTTTATAATCTCTGTTAGATCAGCTGAACATTGTTCCCCCACATATTTACTTTGAATTCATTGAGAGTGCGGTATAATGAGACAATAACAGGCTACAGATGCGGACACACACACACAAATATATTTATATAAATATATACAATTTAAAGTATGAGAGCACTCTCATAATAACGTAACACAATCAGAGACTGGATATATCCCCCCCCCTCTCTCTCTGGTCGCTGAAATGGGGAATTGAAATTACGGGCCAAAAGTTGTATTTGCAAGTATTAAAAGTAAGGACATCAAACCAACTGAGACCCGTCTGTCCGCGGCATCTGCGCACTGTACAACACACACCTACACACTGTACAACACACACACCTACACACTGTACAACACGCACCTACACACTGTACAACACACACCTACATACTGTACCACACACACCTACAGCTGCTAAAGCATAATCAGGCTACAGCCGTTGTGTATCTTATTGTGAACTAAATGGTTTTAGAAAAATATGGACTCTTTGTAGATATCTACTAAACTAAAGCAAATAAAGAGAGTAGGTCTGTTATACTGAGTGATATATATTTTACACACTGCTCTGCTTTCTGCACGGGCCTCACAGCTGTTCTCACTGTAAACATCGCGTTGCGATGAGAGCAGGTTCTCAAATAATATCCAGAGGATGCATGCAGAGCTGTCATTGGCTGAGATAAGTCCGGCCGTGCGTCACGCCTCCACCGTTCCCGGAAATGCATCCGCGGAGGAGCCGTGGAGGAACCATCAGTGTATCCTCGGTTATAGCTCCTCCAGAGAGCCTCCTCGATGCTCGATACTCGGTCCTCGGTGTGCATTTAGAGAAATGAGACGTCCTTCAAAATGGCGCGCTGAAATTCATTTCCGGGTCACTACCGGAGGACCGAGGAGTCGAGGAGTCGAGGAGGGGACATTTGAGTATTGAGAAGCCTCTCTAGTTTCCACCGGGTCCTTCTGCGTCGCGTAACGGCTGCGCCGCGGTTTTGGTCCGGCCTCCTCCGGCGTCATACCCTACCGGGCGCGTTTCAGAGGCATTTCAGAAGCGGAGCGTCTTGCCTGCCGGCTCGCAGTTTCAGTTGATTTGAGCATATTTCCTGGACAGACTACTTTGTACAGACAAAGTTAATAATAATTGTAATATCCCAGTTATAAACGACATGAATCAAAGATGTGTTTAGTGGTAAAATCATCATAATTATTCTATATATATAATTTACACAGTGCCTGTAAACCGGAGGAGAACGCTGGCATTTCTCCTCCTACTTGAACGACTACGGAGGGATAGGGTCTGCAAAATGAGTTTGTGTGTGTGTGTGTATATATATATATATATGTATATATATATATATATACACGCACACACAAACTATATATATATATATATGCTATATATGCCCTGAACGTTCCACTTCCTGCCCGACATTACCTTACGGCTGCATCGCTTCGAAAAATAGACTTCAATCCTATTTCGAGACGAGACGCTTCTGGGACGCTTCTGAGCCGTAACGCGGCGCGTCTGGTGGAATAGCACCCATTGAGTGGCCGCGATCCTTGCGGACACCGCGGCGAAATTTTCGCCGAGAAACTGGCCTACCACGGTGGCACAACAACTCTGAAAAGTCACCTGGATGCTGTAAGTATAGCCTAGCTTAGCTGTTGTCAAGTTGCAATGATGAAGCTGCTTTATCCGCCGTTTAAACAGTAACGTTACACATGATAAAATCGTGCACTTACTTTGCTTGGAAAATCGTTGCAAGCAAGCAACCGAATTGTTTTTCAATTTTATCCGAATAGTGAAAATAATAGGAGCAATGTGGGAACATCTGGGGCTAAGGCAATTATTGGCATACAGTTCGTTCATTTATTTTTCGTTCTTCATTTATTTAAATACTGTTTACTGTATCGGTAACAAGTATTACACTGTTAGGCCTACTGTTACGGCCCTATGTTATTAAAAGTATTGTTGTTATAACAGAAATATGTGTTTTGTATCTTCAGGTTGTAAAACGTTATAGACGGAATTTGGAACCAGATTTGGTCCCCGGGCGCTGCGCTGCGGCTGGGTTAAATGCAGAGGACACATTTAGTTCTCATTCATAACACTCCGTTCGATGTCTCACTATGGGATGCGCCTCATCGCGGAGCAAACAGAAGCATCAATCTCATTACGCCAATCCTGATTGGCTGGTGATCTTGACGTCAGCGTCAGGGAATTCACCCCCTATAAGTAGCTTGCGCCACGACGCATGCGTCATTCAAACACCTCTTCTCGCTTCAGAGCAAATCTCTATAGTAGCCGGACAAGCTTAACGGTCCACAGACTGAACCCAAATACCCATTTCGGTCGACGGGCGCTCGCCGGCTACTCCTTCTGCTTCGCAGGAAGACGTTAGTACTAACGCAGTTAGTATTAAAATCGACCTCGCCCTTCTCTCCCCGAGAAAGTAAGGTAGGCCTGATTTTTTAAGCTAGCAGCACACATGTTGCTAGCTAGCTCCCTCTCTATCGAGAGCGGGCCCTCTCCATGCCACGAGGCGAACAAGATGGACGCCCCTCTCCCTCACACCAGAGGAGTCAGGGACTCGGTGGCTCGACTCTGCGGCTGCGGGTTGAAGATCTCGGTCTGTTCGTCCTGCCTCGGGCTGGAACACGCCCGAGGCGCTATCGACAACCCCGGCTCGTGCGGACATTGTGTCCGCTTCACCGTAAAGAGCCTCCGCCGACGGTTAGCACGACAAGATAGCCTGTCGGAACAGGACCCCCCCATGTCCACTGACCCGCCGGCCGGCAGTCAAGGCACGGGGGCGTCCGCCACAGAGAGTGAACCCCTCCCCGTGTCGGTCTGGGGCTCATTATCTGCGATGGCTACAGAACCGGAATCCCGCGCCCTGGCAGGCCGGGACCCGGTGACGGCAAGACACGCGGGAACGGGTCCCCACGCTTTATCAAGCTGGGGCTCCCGGTTAGACCTCACCATGGTCTCACCCGCGGAGGATGTCTTCGAGCTGGACTACGAGGAGGACGAAGAAGAGGACGCCTTGGCGTTTCTCCTGTCCGAGTCGGATGAACAGGAAGAGGACACCTTCATGTCATCGGCTCAGGCTGCAAAGCCTGGAGCGAGGGCTGCTCTCCCGGGCGATAGCACACCAGCTTCGCCCGGTCTGAGCATGGACCTGCAGGCCGTGTGTAAACGCGCTGCGGCCAGACTCAACGTCCCGTGGCCTGAAATGGCCAAGGAGACCTCCAGGTCCCGCTACGAGGGAAAACATCTTTCCCAAGCAGCGGGGAAAAAGAGGCAACTCCTTCCGGTCTTCCCGGAGATGTTGGATGAGGTGTCGGTCTCATGGAGAGACCGGCCCTTCAGCAACAAGGTTCCAATCCAGGGTGCCTCCTCCCTAGACTGTGACGGAAAGGAGAAGCTCGGCCTGCTCCGCATTCCGCCCATGGAACCGCTGGTAGCGGCCCACCTCCTACCGAAGGTGGGCCCGTCACCAAGCAGGAACCCCACGCTGCCAGCAAAGTCGGACCGTTTTCAGTCGACAATGACTGAAAAGTCCTACAAAGCTGCAGCGTTGTCCGCCAGGGCCCTGATGTGTCCTCGCTGCTAACCGCTCTGCGAGGACCTGTCGGGTAACCCGGGGGCAGCCACTCTGGACGAGATGGCAGCGGTCACGGATATTTGTCTCCGTGTCCAACTCTGCGCCGTCCAGGCCACGGGCAAGGTAATGGGGATCATGGTGGTGCAGGAAAGAGCGAGATAGCTCAACCTCACCAACCTCCCAGACCGGGAAAAGGAGGATGTGCTGGATATGCCCATCGTTCCCGAGGGAATTTTCGGCTCCGCTCTCGCCTCCATGCAAAGGAGGTGTGAGACGAAGAAGAAGGAGGACGAGGCACTCCACCTCTGCCTCCCTCGAAGGGTCCAGCCGCTGCCTTTGCAGCAGCAGTCCTTCGCCCAAGCTGCCTCGAACTCTGCTCGGTTTAAAGCACCGAAGACGCAGAGGTCGCAGCCCACCCCGAGTCCCCAGCCCAGGCTGGAGACAAGGGCAAGCTGGCCTAGAAAATCTCCGGTTCCGGCTGCAGCTCAGGCGCAGCCAACCCAGAATTTCGGCCAGCAGTCGAGGAAGAAGAAGCGAGCAGCGTGACAGACCCTACTTCTCCCCTCTGTGACAGAGCTAGAAGTTCATTCCCCAGCTCTGAATGTGTTCCCGCCGCCTCGAGAGATGCCTCAACACCATCCTCAAGTCCGCACAAACACATGTCACACATTGGTTGATTATTTTGTTATAAAACATTTGCCGCTGACGCATCCAGGCTTCAGGCCGAGGGCGCAGCTCAAAAAAATGAAACTCTCTGTCAGTAGACGTTATAACTATGACTGCAAAATGCAATAAATCACAAACAGAAGCTAGTATTGTCCTGTCCTGACGTATAATTGAAGTTTGAAGAAAATAAACGGTTAGCTTACCAGTGCTACAGATGTGATCCTCCGCTCATGTGCACACAGCTCCGTGGTCGGTGGCAGGCAGACTTGATCTAGACTAGACTTGGCCGCGCACCGGGCCGTTAACCTGCAAAAAGCTGCTCCCGCGATAATTAAATAGTCCAATGAAATAACAGAAACAAACTAGTGGCGCGTTCGATTACTGTTTGAGCTGTCTGCCGTGGGCTGCATTCCACTCCAAATAGTCGGGCGGCCCCAGAATCCAAACGCCAGCTGTTTTATGGATTCTCATTTAATTTCCAAGAATATATCAGTACTGGGTTATTTCCAATTTCAAAATAAACATATGTATTAAACAAATAGAAATAAGAAGTAAGTATATTATAGTATAATCAAGAATGAAAAAATATAAAAAAACATGATTTTAACACTGTCATGTTGTAATTTTAACTGTATTGTATTGTTTTATGTATTACAGTTTTTCTGTGTTCAAACCACATTAATCTGTAAATTATACAATGAAATATCATTATTTTAACATAATTCTTAATGTGAATTTAACAGTTTTGTTTGGTTCAGTACTTTACGAAATATTACTGTAAATTAAACACTGCTTCATTGTTTCTCTATTTACAGTTTTTTGATGTCGTGATTTTACAGCTTTTCCCTGTTAATTTCACAGACTTTTTTTTACAGTGTAGCAATTGATGAACAAATATTATATCTTATATGGCAGTTGGACAATTCACAAATGTTTCCTTTTAGGAAAGATGTGCAAAAACAGCCATTTTAATGGATAAGTTAAGTATTTTATATCATAGTTTCCCATCTAAAAACTCAAAATAATCGACCATTTTTTAATGTTGTCACTAGCCACAAAGTAAACTGTACACTACAAAACTACAGTGTCCTGTTTTAGACAATGTTGTTATCAATAGAGTTAAACTTTATATATAGGATCGATTTATTTGAGCCACTTGGGGGTAGCATAAACAAAATGTAATCTGTTTTAGTTTATATGGCAAAAATACTTTCTAACAGTGACTTATTTAAACATCCAACAGACACAGAGCAACATTATAATATCATTGAATTCCTCTCTCCTGCCCCCTGGCAATGTGAGTACAATATTAACTTTCTTTTACCTCTTTTTTTTGGGTCTGCTCGTACACGTACTCCGATAAAATAGCATGATTTAATATCTTGCCGGAGAAAATGTCACACTGCCAGCAGAGGAGAGTTCGAACAGTTTATGGTTTTAGATTTAAACGCTGCTGCAAACTCATTTTGCTGCAGACTCTGACTCAGAGTGGCTCTTTGGTGTAAAATTATGATCAGGCGAGTCTACTGAGTGTACCAAATGAAATGCAGTCCACCAACGCTTCTATTAGCAACACTCTCAGTAATTTGTGCTATTTGTTTGGGTCCTGACTTAACTTTACTACTTAATGGGCCATTGTAAATTGGCATTGAGCTGCTCTGTCTAAACGGTGTGATTACTGCTGACTACGTAGCATTAAAACTTGATAGAAGCTGACTTCTAAGGATAGAGGGTGTAGTTTTTCTCATACTGATATTCTGAACAATCTGTGCTGTTGTATTTGCTCTAAAGTGTCTCTACTGTAGGCTATTTGTATTATATGTACAGCACTTTGGCTCGACCAAAAATTGTTTATAAATGTGCTATATAAATAAAACTTGATTTGATTTGAACTTAACCCTAAAATCACAGTTCAGTAATCTATCTGCCCCCTTTTCATTTTCCCACATTCTCATAAGCATTAGAGAATCTTCTTCCTCTAACACTGTCAAGTTGTAATAATGGATACTAATGACCCCATTTCCATCACGTTCCTTCTGGTTGAAGCTTTAGTGTGTGATTATGTGTGCGGTATCATTAGCCATTAGAGCATAACATCATTTTCTACGTTGAGTTGAGCATACTGTATTTAATGTCAAAGAACAAATATTCTCCCAGGGCTTCTATTTTATTGGATTAGCGCCCATACGACTTTCTGCCTTATAAAGTTCAGTTGAACTAAATGGCTCATCGTAGCTCGGACACAGTGGAAATGTTCAACGAGGTCAGAAACAGGATCATTGGTCCGGAATGGAGACTTTGTAGAGTTGTAGTGCTTGTGAGTAAATTCACACAGTGTTTGGTTTTTAGCTTGCCTTTTTTTAGCTTTCTATTATTGTTCTGTTTTTCCGTAATGCATCTTGACAGTCTAGAGTAACGGCTCTGAAATGCTACACTGAATCGATGTCTGGTGCCTTTTCCTCTCTTAGGTAATTTACTTGGTAATGAGAGACGGTGCAGAAGACTGTCTCTGTGTGCACTGAGACGATGTAATCTGGTTTTCCCTATCATTCAGTTGGTTTAAAAGACTTTGCCTGCTAATTAATTAAACATGAAAGGGTAGAATAATATTTCACTGAGGGCTTCATTAAGGCACCTTATCCTCCTCTCACCCAACTTTCCCACACTGTCTGTTACTGAACTTTGTCACTATCTTTGACAAAACCAGACAATTCAATGTCTGGTGTAATGTATAAACCTACTCAAGTCTATCTCTGTGTGTAAGGTCATAAGGTGTGTGTACAGCTGTGGACATGAGGGGTGTTATATTCCCTCTTGTCTTTCTAAAACAATCTTTTTCAATCACTGTTGATCTAAATGACCCGCCGTGTCAACAAGCCCACAGGAGAGTGGTTTTCACGGTGAGAGATAAGGTCAAAAAAGCAATTTTAGATATCATAAAGGAAGTATTGTCTTGATATTGATGTCATTTATTACCTGACAAGGGTGGTTATAGACGGGTTGGTGAAAAAGGGAGGAAAAGTGCTGCCCTAATGCTCAGAGAAGACTAAAACGGAGGATGGCCATGATGGAAAAATCAATTAACCTTGGCCTGGAAGTGAACTGGTTGATCTTTCTGCACGATTTTATTTGTTGACAAATATACCATCTGCTGTTCTGTGGAACAATGACTGTGTGTGTGTGTGTGTGTGTGCGTGTGTGCGTGTGTGTGTGTGTGCATGTGTGTGTGCATGTGTGTGTTCGTAGTGGCCGTGAGAAGTATGACTGGTGTTCGGTTTGTGTGTGTGTGTGAGAGAGACAGATAACACATAGGTGCACATCATTTGCACAAGCATTATCAAAGCATCAGTAGTTTCCAGAGACACAGGTATAAATGGGTCCTGTTTTCTACATATGAGATGATGATGATGATGATGATGATGAGCACTTTGTCTACTGCAAATTTGAAATAATTATGCAATAAACCAATAATTGCCAAACTCAACTGGACCACACAAATGGTCCCCTGTGGAAATCAAAATGATCAAAAGTTACTGAAAGGGGATAACTTATAAAGAGATATGATATTTATGTTCCATAAAGTTCAGTTTGACTTTTGAATAGACTTTTGACTGTGACTTAAACATGGCTTTAGCGATTGCAGTATTGTTTTCTTCATAACCTGTGAGTGTAACCCCATTTGTTACGTCCCCACTAAGGTCTAGGGGACCTGGAGACAATAACGTACAACCAATAATTATGAGAGAGTCAGAGTAAAGGTTGACAAAAGGTTTATTCCTTGTAACCTATCATATAATACAATTAAACAGAAACACTGTTTGTGAGGAGGAGGAGGAGGAGGAGGAGGAGTCAAAGGATTGTGCCAAACAAAAGAAACAAGCATAACAAAACCAGGCCTATCTCTACAACTATCCTTTGAAACCAAACTCAAACAAAAACCCTCACTAACAAACTACAAAGAATTTGACAAAACAATATACAGGGGTGGCAACAATCCGCTTACCTAGTGTGTCTAAACAATAGTTAGCTCGGTGGTGAGAAATGTACAGGGTACCCCAGACTTACCTAACTCCTCCACCTCTCAACACACACACATTAACAAAGTTCAGAGTATTCAAAGAGCTTTAGTTGCTAAACACAGCCGTGTTCCTTCCTCAGCAACAGGCCCAGAGTGAGAGAGAGAAGACTTCCTGGGTGCCTCCTTTATGGTCGGCCCTGGTTGCTGATAGGCCAGCTGAGGGTGAGAGGATCCAATCAGCCATCAGACTCAGGTGCACAGGCAGATACCGATCAGCTGCTGATTAGCTGTGCAGAAGACAGGGAGAAGAGAGAAACACAGGAGGGAAGGAAAACCACACATGTACAGCCTGCCTGGCACGTAACAGTAGTGGCCGTGAGAAGTATGACTGGTGTTCGGTGTTTGTGTGTGTGTGTGTGTGTGTGTGTGTGTGTGTGTGTGTGTGTGTGTGTGTGTGTGTGTGTGTGTGTGTGTGTGAGAGAGAGACAGATAACACATAGGTGCACATCATTTGCACAAGCATTATCAAAGCATCAGTAGTTTCCAGAGACACAGGTATAAATGGGTCCTGTTTTCTACATATGAGATGATGATGATGATGATGATGATGATGATGATGATGATGATGATGATGATGATGATGATGATGATGTGCACTTTGTCTACTGCAAATTTGAAATAATTATGCAATAAACCAATAATTGCCAAACTCAACTGGACCACACAAATGGTCCCCTGTGGAAATCAAAATGATCAAAAGTTACTGAAAGGGGATAACTTATAAAGAGATATGATATTTATGTTCCATAAAGTTCAGTTTGACTTTTGAATAGACTTTTGACTGTGACTTAAACATGGCTTTAGCGATTGCAGTATTGTTTTCTTCATAACCTGTTATGAGGGTTTGAAAGTAGTCATTATTTGAATGTGTCACAAGAAGTTAATGTGAGGAACCACTCCAATAAACCACACTTGAATTTATTTCCATGAAATATTGAGCTAAATTATCTTTTCTTATTTATTTTTGCAATTCCTCCTCACTGAAAGTAGAGTGCCTTCTTGCAGGAATTCATAAAATGATCTGAAGAAACAATAATGTCCTCAAATGCCAAGACATTCATCATCTAATAATATCAGTTTACATCAGAGCCACACTTGCTGCAAAGTCAAGGCTGCACCTGTGACGCTCCTCGAGTTACTGAAGTGCTCCTTCAACATGCAGCAGAATCTATAAACATCCTCTCCGTCCTCAGCTGGAACACTCAGTGTAATTGACTGAGAAATCAGAAGATAGCAGGAAGCCAAACCACAGAGTCGAGAGAAATAAATACTCAGAAAGCTTACCTAAGCTTATTCCTGGCATCCTCCTTACCTCAATATAACCCCTATGTACTTATTTTTACAGTGCCACTAGAAGCGAAACAGCATAGTAAATAAACACAGCTTGTACAAACGATGACATGGCTTTACAGTGCAAATAAAAAATAAACTATGGTGTGATCTTACGTTATGTCAGTGAACTACTAGAGTTGTTTTATTTTTGGTTAACTGCTAATAAGTGTAATGCGGGTTTCCGATATCTGCCCATTTTGTTGTTTTTCATTATCCTTCTCAACTTCTCAAGCAATGCAAAACATTATTTTTGTAATTATCCTAAACCCAGCTTTTTCATGTTTCTGTGAATTAATTCACATAGACTTATATTCAAGAGAAAGTTT
Organism: Pseudochaenichthys georgianus; assembly: GCF_902827115.2. NCBI lineage: Eukaryota > Metazoa > Chordata > Actinopteri > Perciformes > Channichthyidae > Pseudochaenichthys > Pseudochaenichthys georgianus. Next base: position 19,856,799 of record NC_047517.1, read on the forward strand.
ACATTCTGTTAAAAGCAAAAGTCATTATCCAGTATTTTCTGCACACCAATTGTATGGACCTTGTGTACACAGTATGGCCTCATTTTCAAACCATTTCGATTTGGGATTGTTTTTCTTTTAAGCAGCGCCTCCCGTTGTCTCGGAATCCAAAACATCTTTTATTTTGAGGACTCTAAAGAAACCGTGTAGCTGAACATTGTTTTTGGTCTCGGTCTGATATGTCTATCTGTCTCTGCAGGCTTTGGGATGACGACGCCTGTGACGGTTGCAGGGAAGGTGTTCCTGATCTTTTACGGGCTTCTGGGCTGCGCGGCCACCATCCTCTTCTTCAACCTCTTCCTGGAGCGAATCATCACACTGCTGGCCGTGGTGATGAAGGCTGTGAGGGAGCGTCGAATCAGGAACAGCGGTTTACTTCCGCCGGGCATCCGCCATGACTTCTCAGCCTACTCCCTCCCCGGCTGGAAGCCGTCCGTGTACCACGTGATGCTGATTCTCGGCCTGTCAGCCATCACTATCTCCTGCTGTGCATCAGCCATGTACACCCCTGTCGAGGGGTGGGCTTACTTAGACTCGCTTTACTTCTGCTTTGTTACCTTCAGCACCATTGGATTTGGGGATTTTGTTAGCAGCCAGAGCGACGCTTACAAATACCAAAGCCTCTACAGGGTGGCCAACTTCTTCTTCATGCTAATGGGCGTGTGTTGCATCTACTCGCTCTTCAATGTTATCTCTATTGTCATTAAGCAGGTGCTCAACTGGATTTTGGAGAAAATGAGCTGCTTGTTTTGCCAGCGCTGCAATAAGGCCACCGTGCTCCTGGGCAGACGGAACGCAATCCGCCCGGGCTCCAAGAGTCGCCACGGTCGGACTGGCCAGTTGTCCGACTCTGATGGACCTTGTGATAGTGATACAGAGGGACGCAGACTCTCAGGGGAGATGATCTCAATGAAAGACTTGGCAGCCTCCAACAAGGTGTCGCTGGCCATCATGCAGAAGCAGCTGTCTGAGTCGGCAAATGGATATCCCAGGACAGTGTGTGGAAGCTCACGCCATAATGGTTTCTCTGGGGGGGTTGGCGCTCTCGGTATCATGAACAACAGGCTGGCAGAGACAAGTAACTCCAGGTAGAGGACACAATAAGTGTTGGAGCTCTTGATTCTCAAACTGTCTAACAATCCCTGAGGTTGATCGCCATAGAAAAAATACATTTGAGATGGATTGCCAATGTTACTTGTCATGCATGATACATATGATTTTTTTGGACACTTTTGGTTGGAATTACAAGCCTGTGGTGATGATGCAGGTAATGATGGTGGTGTTTTCAGTGATGATTTGATGATGAAGGCATGAAGAGAGAACCACAGAGTCAACAAATAAGCATACGATGATCTGGGGACCTCCCATTGACCATTATGTTAACCTCAAACCAAACCCAGAACAAATCACTGACATGTCAGTGTTAAATGCTGAGGTCTGCTATATGTGCTCAATATATCAGACCTTGACAACTGAAATGTTGTGCAGTAAAGGAGCCAAGGGAAGCATTCAGTGCAATCTTCATTATTTTGGGATTTTGCCAATTTCTTTGAATGTACATATTGAATGCTGATATAAACATGACACGTGTATCCACTGAATGACATAGCACATACTGATCTATGCATTTTACTGCTCATGCATTTTTTGCACCATTTCTAGACCTTCCATTGATTGTGCAAACTCCATTTCTTTCTTGACCCAAGTCAAGTTTTACCCTCAGGTGATTGATTCCATTTCTGGGGGCGAGCATGGAAAGTGGAGTTTAGCTAGGCACGACTGTGATGTAGTTGATTTGTCAATGCTGTTGGGAAGGGGTATTTACAGTGCCACTAACGGCCTATAAAGAGTAATTTCCTAAAGATGGAGAAAAGAGCACAGTTGAAAAATGAAAATCCATTCCTTTTGAGAGAGGAGCTGTCCTTATCAGCACAGAAAAATGCTTCTGCGGCCAAAGACTTTGACTTGAAGGGTAAAAGAAAGCACCATGCAACTCTTTCTTTCTCTTCTTTTTTAAGCTTAAAGCTGTCTGCTAGGAAAATAAGTGATAAAGGCTGGCAATGTATTAATTACCCTTTGAATGCAGAATGTATGTATTCTGTTTTTGTAAAAACAGAATAAATGAGAAGTAAGTTTGTGTTTGTTTGAAGTAAAATATAAGAGAGGGGGAAAGAGAGGGAACAAGTGGATGGTTTTATCCTGTGGGCAAATTATGTTAAACGATGCAGATTAAAGGAGGCCAGGTAAAGCTGTTCAGAAGCTGGAGAGGAAAACAAAACCATAAGAATACTCTGGCTTGCATTGATTTTTAAATAGAGATTTCCTGTTTTCAGATAAAGATTCTCTGTGAACTTGATCCAAAAGTCTGCAAAGGTTGATTTTCCTCACTTTTGGTGTGGACGACATGTAATGATGGAGGATGTTGAACGAGGATGCAGTACTCAGTCAGTCTTTGCGATCAATGTCCTAGTTGCTGGCAACTATCTCTTCCAAGTCATCTGTGATTTAAAGCTGCGTAATGTTTGTTTGATGTCAGTAAACAGCAAGGCAGAGGAGACGTTGATAGTTAACCTGTCCGGGAGGCGATGATGAAGTAACAAAAACTAGAGAGGGGGGCCATTGACAGCAATAGAAATGAAGGAGTTTAAAATGAATATTCAATCCAAATACACGCCCTCTCAGCCAAAGGCTTCTCTTTCCTTTGCATCAATTTTCAACATATAATATCCTCCCAGGCCACTCACCTCTTTTTTGTGTCATCTCTGCATTCACTTCAGACTCACTGCACCAAAACCTTTTGCCTCCTATTTCCCGCACATCTCAGCTCTCCCGTCACGCTCATCACCCTTGCACCATGAATACTACAATGAGACATGCCATAGTATATCATATAATGTCTTAAAAAGTCCTTTTACACTAATGCGTGAATTGGATCTGGGTCTATCCTTGATTGATTTTCATCCTGGTTTTGCATAGATCTGAATAATTTATTTTACCCCCCAGTGACACTTAGAACAATAGAGAAAATGACTCAGGTAGATATATTCAGGCTTGTCTTAGTGTTTCCCGCATGCCATTATGGTAAAGCCATACAAGATAGCTGTATATAAAACAGAGTCTTTGAAGTATATTTTTTTACATATAGCTTTCAGATATCTACATGTGAATGATTGAATAAGTCACCGTCTCATGTCTTTAACACAGTCGGTCAGCAGATTGATACACCATAGAGAACTTAACTACCCACTAAAAACATGGATACAAGAGTTACAATGTGAACACAGGTTGTCCAGATACTAAAGAGTAGATTGATATGTTGGGAAAATGGCATATTGGTATTCACTTTCTTGCGTAAAGTTAGATGAGAAGATTGATATCACTCACACCTGTAAGGGGAAATATGTAGCTGGTTAGCTTAGCATATCATACAGACTGGGACTAGCTAGTTGTGAGTTCTTAATGTGATGTCTCTTTGTTGATATAACAGCTACATTTGAGAGCTTTGGAGATGCTATAGTAGTTGAAATGTTGTTACCTTTAGACACATCTAGGCTGGTTCCCCCTTCCCAGTTTTTAAACAAAGCAAAACTAGCGCTGCTATGCTTACTTGACTTTATGGACTTCCTGGAGTCTTTACAAGATCATTTTAGAGATGTAAAATTAATTAGAGAGCTTTCCAGCCAGGCTAGCCGTTTCCCCCATTTTCTGGAATGTATCCAATGCTAAGCTAATAAGCTATATCTCCAAGGCTCTACCAGTCCACATGTCTAGCTGACTAATTACTACATTACATTTTCTTTGTTTCATTTAAATAAAAAATACAAAAAACAGGTAGTCTAGGTTGAAATAAAAAATATGTTTTATGACTAGCTTTCCCCCCTTTTACTGTCAGCCAACAACCTTCAGTGCTGTATTATAAAGACAAAGTAGAAATGACAAATACTTGAGGCTTCCAGATGTATACAAGCTGTAGCTCCATGTTAACCACCTAGATGTGAGAATGGTAACTCTTAGCAAGAATGTATTTCCCAAAATGTCAATTTATCACTATTATATTTAAAAGCTCCCGACACATCTAGGTTCCCAGGTAGCTCATGAGCAGCGAGTGAGCTCACTGTGAGCTCACTGTGAGTGAGCTCACGGTGATGTGATGTGAAGTGGGGTTCATGTGTTGCCTGACTGTTAGCCTCTCTTGCAGGCAAATAGAAAGTGCCAATCCCTGGGACATTTGAGAAGGAGTATGGCATGCTGTAGCAAATGACATACTGTAGAATGAATTCAATACTGATCCCCTGTTGTTATATGTTACGGGGACGTGTTGCTGGCACTTCTCGATATTGATTCCTGAATGATGTACTGTATGTTAACCTTCATTTCCCCTCTGAGCCTTGAGGTTATAATGGAAGATGTTTCAGGTTTGCTCAAATATTTGTTAAAGCCCCTGTAGTCGTTAGGGTCGAGCAAGCTGCATTGTATCCTTTAACCTACCCTTGACAAGGAGCATGTGTGTATGTATGCATTGTGTTCCCACCTGCTGTGTAAAGGACTGGAAATTAGAATTAAATGAATGTGATATGTTATCTTAAATGCTTCCCTAGAGTCCCCCAGAAGGTATTCAACTTATAATATGATCAATAAAATGTTTATTTACTTAAGCCTAAAACACATCAATCTTTAAAGAAACTGAATATAATATATAAAGTAATGTTTGCTCACCTAAAATGCATGTGTGGCTTGAAATAAATTGCCTTACTTTAGTGCTTACTACAAAAAGACTCCATATTGAAAAGATTATAGTGTGCAGAACTTGTGTTGTACTATACAATCATTTTCCATTTAGAAAAATTGATCTCCATCGATTGCAATGGTTTAAACCTCTGCCCTCTGTATCCTCTGAGGAGGCAGGTGGTCTTAGGATTTGCTATTTGTTATCAGGACAAATGCCTCTAAAATGTGAAATCAATGACTATTCTGTTAAAGTATAATTAATTCCTGTCCCGTTCTTGTCAAAAAAAACAAATTAGGTTTAAACAATGCAAAATGTCCAAGCCCACACTATTAGTAGTTAATATGGGTGAACATAGCAGACTTGGATCACAGCGCTGCATGATTTGCAGAAAAAGTTATGTAAACGGTCATTTAATCTCTATTCTCACTAGCAGTGTTTATTCCAGTCAACACATATCGTACATTATACACGCACGAAGATCTACCCTGTAGTCAACAACACTTTGACTGTAAAATAGGCCGATTAAAATGTCATGCTCCATAGCCATTACAAGACTGGTGATGTTTTTAGTGTTGATTTTGAAGGCTGTCGATGGTGCTAAGGCATTATCATTTATTCAGCAAAGCTTCTTTGTGATCACAGTATGGCACATAACACTGTGCTCGCTCCAGTGTCCTCTGAAGAAGAGTACATGAATGCTTTTGTATTTAGAGACTGTTAAAGCTGCTAGTTTCAGCAACAAAGTGTATTTAAATTAATTTGGCTGGAGCACAAGCGGTAAACAGCTGAGCGGTTTGGAAACAGAATGATGTATTACTGCTCTGCTTGGCTGCTCTTGATCTTGAACAAGAGTCAAATTGTTGGCCATGATCTGGAGCTTGATTTCCAAATTAGCAGGATGTGTGCTCGATGTTTTTTTTAATGAAGACTGATGGTATGGAGCCACAAACTACATTCAGATCTTAATATGAAAGATTCTTCAAGGTGTCTGTGGTCCACAGTAATGCTGACCTTCGGGTTTATCAAAATAATTAAACACCTTGTTGTGTGTCTTATGTTGCTTGCATCGTAGTGTAACATCCAGTTAATGTATGCAAATTCATTCTGTTTGCAAGTTGCACATTTATACCAATGATTGTACTTTTATATTTATGTAAATAAAAGTAAAACCTATATGAAACAAAAGGGGTTCCATTCAACTCTGATATTTATTGATATGATTTCCTAATTAAATTGTTTGAGGATTATATAAATGCCAAGGTATATTCTGGTACATATACTCTGTATGTCTGTTTTCATTTGGGAGGATTTACCAAAGAAGATGTAACATGTTAATTAGTGAGCGTTAGAGCTGCTGCTGCTGCTGCTGCTGCTGGCAGATGGATGTTATTTCATTCGACCGAGCAAGTCTAGCTCTACCCTTATATACAAATGAATTGGCTGCTGGCTTTAAATTCACATTAAAAACACAAACCTTGAGAGTAATACATCTTGTTAGCTCTTTATAAAATATGAATGTAAGTGTATTCCCCTTATTTTGTAATATTTATTTATCAAGGAATCAAACAGGTTTCACAACCTAAAATGTGTTTTTTATCTAATAACTGTTAACAGATCTATATAACTTGAATTCATTTCAATAAATCCAAAAGTAACCTCCTGTCAGGCCTCAATAAAAGGTGGCATATTAGGGACTAGGATGGTGGTATCAAATGTGGTATTATCATGGTAGCAATGTGAAAAGTCACAACTTTGCAATGCTGCAGTTCAGCTGCAAAACAAACTAAAAGGCCAACCCTCACTTCTGTCTCAACAGCAAATGTCATCTTTGATTTTGCACTGACCTGCTGTGTCTCTGTGTCATAATTCCAAGCAAAGAGAAACAAAGGTTAGGGTTCATTTTGCCTTTAATTAAAAGCTCTTTCTGATGGCGTTCACAACTGCTCAATTAACTGTTGGTTAAAGGTGGTCCATAGAATGTATGGTAAATTAGCTCATCTTCACTGGCCCATGTTCATTTCAGTTATTATTCTGCCAGAGCACATGCAGCTTGCTGAAAGGACCTTGAAACAGCGTGGCTTTTCAGTAATGGGTCGATCAGGATGCTAGTCATAAGCAGGACCTGTAATTGCATTCATTATTAAAATTAGTCTGATCACAGCTAATTATGCTGAAAAACAACATACATTATCTCACTGCACTGGGGTTAAAAGGAGTCTGTGCGGAGGATACGTGCCACAAGGTCTGTGCTCATCAGTCATTTTCCATTTAGCAAGAAGCCGGGTTCATAGCGTTAATAGGGACATTAAACACTGCAATATTGTTGGAATAATTAACACTATCCTAGAATTACTGTCCTCCCCTTATGTTGGACTATTTGATCACCAGAGCTTTTGTTTTCTAAATATCTGCATGTTGCCGGACTTGTAAAAATCGAACATCTTGTGTTTCCCACAAGAGAAATAAAACAAATACATATTTACTGCAATGTAACCTTATTCAGCATGGACACATAAAAGAGATCCCTGCAAGGCATATAAATAATCCTCCCTGTCACACAGGTACCGTGTGGATATCATGGTTATCCCTTAGGGAGACAGGACTGCAGTTAAACCTCCAGCAGGACGAAGTTTCCTTCCTTCACTGCGGCAGAAACCATGTTTGTCAAGAAGTGTCTGTGTGCCTCACCTCTCTGCTAACTAACACTGTTAGTTTTAAGACAACAAAACATGAACAAAACAACTGTAATCAGATACATGTATTTCTGGGAACTGATAAATAGATTTAGAATTGGACTCTACTTCCCTATCCCTAATTTATCTTCATTTTAAGATTGTCACAAGTGATTTGGTTTACCAGCTGTTGACAATATACTCTACTTGGAACCCTTGTCAAATGAATTACTTTGTCCAATCAGTCTTGAAAGACGAGTACCGTGCCAGGCAGGTCTTTAGACCCATTCAAATTATAGTCTTTAAGTTTTGATAAATTGAGAATAATAAACTTACATTGCCCTTTCATCAGAAATAACGCAGCTAATATCTTTCAAGTTTTTTTTATTTGGTTGATGCTCAACTGGAGTCATTAAAATGTTTTCTCACAATTTACACCTACATTCAGATCTTAGGAGATGAAAAGAAATATCAAGCTGTGGCTGCATTAGATGTTCTCTGAATGAATTTCTCTCTCCATGTTAAAAAAATGATAGCTCATTATATTGATTGACTCTTTGAAATAACTGATGGATGAAAGAAGGACTCTTGAAATATTGACAAAGAACTGACCCATAACTCTTAAGTGTAAAGCTGTCATCATTATATATTTAGCCTTTCAATAACCACTTTAATTGCTTTGGTTGCTTTCAATATCCCAAGACTCTTTACTCAAATCCATCCTGGAACAGTAATACATTTAGTCACATTAAGGATAACTTTCAATCCAGCAAACATGCCTTTCATGTTGAGTGGCCACTGTTTCATCAATCTATTCAGAATGCACATGGGGAAGTCTGTGAAATAGCCTGCAGAGCTGTAATAGTATCTGAAGAGACCATGAGCGTAGCTGAATTAAAGGCAGAGTGTGCGAATCAGAAGTCATTGTGGAAACGAGACATTTACATGTATAGGGGCTGGGCTGCCTGAGTGATGAGGCAATTACCTTATAACATCTGCTCTTTCAATTACCATGAGAGGAGCGATCGAGAGAGAGGGGTTAATAGATAAAGGGAAACTCAGCATTTCAGCTAATGAAGTTGAATATGATCTTTTCCTCAGATTAGAACACAGCGGTGTTTACTATTGCAGAAATTCTTAATCGCCAGCTTGCTTTAACGCAATAAACCGCACAGTTCACAGCAGATAAAGTTCATAATCAAGCGGGAGGAGAGAGGAAAACATTGTAGCTTTCAAGTCATCTGTGAATCCTATTGAGAGGAGATAAAAAGCAAATATCAATACGTTTTTCATTATCATTAGTGGAAAAAGATAGGTTCAGATTCTACACCTCTATATGTGCACCAGAATAGTATTTTTACTGCATTCCCTGTTCACATATAAATAAATTAAACAAGCTTAATACATATAATTATTGGATTAGTCCTTTAAATTGCTGTGAAATGAGCCCTATTTCCCCTATTACCCTACACTGGTCAAACTGGAATCAGGGAGAGTTAATATCACACACTGAATAAAATAAAAGAAAAACTTTAAAGCTTAAACTTCATGTGGTTCATATGCTTACATCAAAAAGCAGTTGACTTTTGAGTTTCCAGTAAAACCAATATTTCACCTCTGAGTGTCAGCATTACAATTGTATTTAGCCTATGCAAATTCCTACAGGCATGGAGATTTTTATTCTCAAATGATACTGTTTCGGCATATGTCAGTGCGCCGCTGTACAGCAGGTGCAGATTGTTTTAGAAAATGCAGGGGAACTATGTAGTGTAAAAGATATCTTCCTGCCAGAAGGGAAGGCTTAGAGACAGTTGGGTGGTAACAATTGAATTGTTTAGAATATATTAAATGTGTAATGTGAAAGTGGCCCATCATAGTGGCAATCCACACAGATGATTTACAACCTGCAGCATTTTAGCTCCTTTCAGCTCATTGTTTGGGTTTTTCAGCCAAACTCAAATGTGAACCTGCTAAGTTAAAAGCTGTAATGGAAAAGCTGCAAACCAATACAATCCTTGCACCTATCAGGAGACGGACACAATTAACAATCATTTAGTAAAATAGAAGAGGATTTATCAGCTACAGAGTGACATTTTACTCACAGAACAACAAAACAGGGCTAAAAGGGAGCAATCCAAACTCCAAATGAATAATAATCTTGTTCCATATATGACATAAATTGTGTGTAAACCACATGGACGGCATGATGTGTCAGTGTTGTAAACACAGCTTGTTCCATCTGCCCCAAATGACCAAATCAAAAGTTATTGCAGGTTGTAGTAAAGTATACCCTTCAGCCCTGAAGTTCTTCAGTTTCCAGATATGACCTATTAGCAATTTCCCAATGCAGCACTCTAATGTTGTAATAACAATAACAACAATTAATAAACACGTTTTTAGTTAGATCAGATGGGATCGGTGTATAAAATGAATGTGGTCATGACTGACAGCAATCATCTGTTTGCACAGACAGCTACACGAACAAGGTATTGCAAATTAATTAGTAGCACATTACCAATACTAAGTGTGTGTATAAAACGTTTTTTTAAAGACAAAGGAGGATAAATGGCAACGTTTCTCTTTATTTACTGTGTTTTTACTCATTGGACAGGCAAATAAAACCCATCGCTATGATGGACAGTAAACCATTTCTACATATTTTTGGGTGAACAAAAGAAAGTGGATTCAAGAAATAAAGGTGGTGAAATGAGTTTTGAATTGCAAATAAGTGCAACTTTGGTGCATCCCAAGGAGTGCAGACATTATAGAGATGATGTAGGTAATGTCTTTGGTTTGTTTATGGTCAGATTTTGCATATTTTATTTGTGTGGGTGCTCCAAATAACCTTGTTTGCAAAAACTCAGTGACTAAATGCATCTAAATATAGGCAGAATTGCTCATACTGCACCATTGGGAGGACAATATTGTACATTGTGGTGCCACATGATGGGACATAATTCACATTACATTGCATTTAGCTGACGCTTTTATCCAAAGCGACTTACAATAAGTGCGTTCGACCAACAAAATACAAACTTGAAGAAAACAGAATCATATAAGTACATCAGGCTTCATAGAGCAAAAACATTTCAAGTGCTACTCAACTGGCTTTAGATAAGCCAGCCCTTTATTAGTATATAAGTGCTTTGTTAATAGTTCTATCGCTCGAAGTGGAGTCGAAAGCGATGAGTTTTCAGTCTGCGCCGGAAGGTGTGTAAGCTATCTGCTGTCCTGATGTCAATGGGGAGCTCATTCCACCATTTTGGAGCCAGGATAGCAAACCCACGTGTTTTTGCTGATGGGAACTTGGGTCCCCTTCGCAGCGATGGTGCAGCGAGCCGTTTGGTTGATGCAGAGCGGAGTGCACGTGCTGGGGTGTACGGTTTAACCATGTCCTGGATGTAGGAAGGGCCAGATCCATTCGCAGCATGGTACGCAAGTACCATTGTCTTGAAGTGGATTCTAGCAGTTATCGGAAGCCAGTGGAGGGAGCAGAGGAGGGAGCGGAGGAGCGGCGTGGGAGAATTTAGGAAGGTTGAAGACCAGGCGAGCAGCTGCATTCTGGATGAGCTGCAGAGGTCGGATGGCACATGCAGGTAGACCAGCCAGGAGGGAGTTGCAGTAGTCTAGGCGTGAGATGACGAGAGCCTGGACCAGAACCTGCGTCGCTTTCTGGGTCAGCTGGGGACGCATCCTCCTGATGTTGTAAAGCGTGTATCTGCAGCAGCGGGTTGTAGCAGCGATGTTTGCAGTGAAGGACAGGTTGTTATCTAGGGTCACACCCAGATTCCTTGCAGTCTGAGTTGGGGAAACAACAGAGGTGCCGATGTTGATTGTTAGGTCAAGAGTGGGACAATGAGGTGATGAGCAGACATCCACTGAGAGATGTCAGCTAGACAAGCAGAGATGCGTGCGACGACCTAGGTCTCTGAGCGGGGAAAGGACAGAATTAATTGGGTGTCGTCAGCGTAGCAGTGGTATGAAAAACCATGCGGGCTAATGACTGATCCGAGCGAGTTTGTGTACAAGGAGAAGAGGAGGGGACCAAGAACAGAGCCCTGAGGGACCCCCGTAGTTAATTGACAAGGGTCGGACTCGGACCCTCTCCAAGTAACCCTGTAGGTGCGGTCTTTGAGGTATGAGGTGAGGAGGGAAAGTGCAGAGCCTGAAACTCCAAGTTCTTGGAGAGTGCGAAGGAGGATCTGATGGTTCACCGTGTCGAATGCAGCAGACAGGTCCAAAAGGATGATGACAGAGGAGAGGGATGCTGCTTTGGCAGTGTGCAGTTCTTCAGTGACAGCAAGGAGGGCAGTTTCTGTGGAGTGACCTGCCTTGAAAGCAGACTGGTGCGGATCCAGAAGGTTGTTCTGATGGAGATAACAGGAGAGTTGTTTAAAGACAGCGCGTTCAAGTGTTTTAGACAGGAACGGGAGGAGAGAGACAGGCCTGTAGTTTATAACATCAGACGGGTCGAGAGTGGGTTTCTTTAGGAGAGGGTTTACTCTTGCCTCCTTGAGACTGTTTGGAAAGTGACCAGAAGTTAGAGAAGTGTTGATGAAATGAGTGAGAAACGGTAGAATATCAGGAGCGATAGTCTGAAGGAGGTTTGAAGGGATAGGGTCCAGAGGACAGGTGGTAGGGCGGGCAGAGGTAATGAGGGTAAGAACCTCACTTGGAGAGAGAGGGGAAAAGGAGGTCAGTGTGTGGGTGGAAAGGAGGGTCTGGTGACCCAGCGGTGAGTAAAGGTGAGTCAGAAAAAGAAGAGCGAATATCATCAACCTTTTTTTCAAAGTGGTTAACAAAGTCGCTTGACAGAAGGGAGGAGGGGGAAGGGGCTTTGGGGGGGTCCAAGAGGGTGGAGAAGATGGAAAATAGTTTTTGGGGATTGGAATAGGAAGATTGGATCTTATCTTGAAAGAAAGTGCTTTTTGCCTGAGAGATCGAAGCAGAGAAAGAGGAGAGGAGAGCCTGATAGGTTAGGAGGTCATCGCGGTGTTTGGATTTCCACCATTTCCGCTCTGCTGCCCGAAGGACAGTTCTATTAGCACGCAGTGCATCATTTAGCCAAGGAGCAGGAGGGGACTGACGAGCCTGCCGAGATGTGAGAGGACAGAGAGAGTCCAGAGAGGATGAGAGAGTAGAGAGGAGAGTTTCCGCAGCAGAGTTTGGAGGCAGGAGTTGGAACGAGTCAGAGGAAGGGAGGGCTGAGAGCACCGATGAGGCAAGGGTAGAGGGGGAGAGGGAACGAAGGTTACGTCGGACAGGTGCAGGATGAGAAGAGATTAGTTTGTTATGTTTGGAAAGGGGTAGAGAGAATGAGATGAAGAAGTGATCGGATGTGTGGAGCGGGTTTACAGAGAGGTTAGAAGTAGCGCAGTTCCTTGAGAATATGAGATCAAGGACATTGCCAGCTTTATGAGTCGGTGGGGACGGAGACAGTGAGAAAGCAAAGGCGGTTAACAGATGTTAGTTCGTCTATCTTCCCCGTCTGGAGGTTGAAGTCTCCGAGAAGTACAGCGGGAGGCCCAGTTTCAGGGATGTGTGAGAGGAGATGATCTAATTCCTCCAAGAAGTCCCCCAAGGCTCCTGGTGGACGGTAGAGAACAACAATGGTTAATTGTATAGGATGGGTTACTGTGACTGCATGGAATTCAAAGGTGGAAGGAGTGAAGTTAGGTAGCTTGAAGAGGGAAAAGCTCCATTTGAGAGAGAGCAGGAGACCAGTGCCACCTCCTCTGCCAGTGGGTCTGGGTGTATGGGAGAAGGAATATGCTGTGGAGAGAGCTGCTGGGGTGGATGTGTTGGATGGAGTAATCCACGTCTCAGTGAGAGCAAGGAAATCCAGAGACTGCAGGGAGGCGGAGCCAGAGATGAAGTCAGCCTTAGGAACAGCTGACTGGCAGTTCCACAGGCCGCCTGAAACTAGATGTTGGATGTCAGTGGAGCACGTGGGATAGACGAGAGCAGGCCGGTTATATCGATTACGAGATACACAGGGCCAGTGATAATTGCGAGAAGACACATGAACAGGAATGGAGAAAACACACATGATTATAGCATGAGGGGCTAAACAACCAAATAAAATAAAAATAAAACACCAGCGATACTTAGCTCAATCAAAGTAGGATTTGCCTCCTCTTTGACTCCCTCGTGACTCCCGCAGGACTCTAATGTCTTTGCCAGTCTTACGGCCCGTCCACACTACAGCGTCGACAGCTTCAATCTGCCCATTCACTTTGAATGGGGTGACGTCACGTTGCCTCGCTTTTTCGCCGAACTGAATTGTGGGTAGCATAGCGGTCCGTCTCCGCCGGAGTAGCCAGCGCCAGCCAATCAAATCCCGTTTCGGAAAATCTGACAGCTCAAGCCGTAGCCAATCAAACCGCGTCTAAGCTGGGAGAGATATGGAGGAGAAACTAATTATCGCTGTAGCAAATCTCCCGGTTTTGTATGACCAGACCCTCTTCACCTACCGGGATACAAACTGGAGGAACCAGGCATGGAGGGAGGTGGCAGAGACAGTGGGTGAAACTGGTAGGTTTTCGCCTGTTTGGGGAGTTTATATATATATTGCTCCCATAAAATCCCCGGGGGTTTTTGCTTTGTATGTCGGGGGCGGGAGATTCATGTGATTGGTTGTTGGTCGCGTTGCGAATAAAATCCCCAAGCTCCAGACACGCCCACACGGCGGTCCCATTCGCACGTATGGCGTGAGGCCTATGTGTTTATGCATCGGAGGACAGCGTTTCAGCTGGGATTTTGTGACAGCGGACATGTATTTTCCCCTCCTCAGAGCGGATTTTTTGTGCGCTCATGGACTCTTAGTGGACGAAAGCTAGGTTCATTCATGCTAGCTTCACAACAAGTAATAAGCTAATGTCTTAACCTGTCTGAATGTTCTTTGATAATAAAGTGTGGAGTTCCATACTGAACACACCGCCTCCGACTCCCATTCATCGGCTCTACAACATTGCAATATCTTTCTCAATTTCTCTTCTCTCTTGTTTTCCCATTTTCATCTACACAAATACTCTCATTTTCCCTCTGTCTAGAGAAATAGATACCGCAATTCTTTGCCATTAAATCTTCTGACTGCTCTATCACTCCACAACCAGGGACTTCCCCCACTCCAGCTACTCCAGTAAATCAGACTGAACCTTACATTTTTATAGTATTTCAATGAGGCTCAGTGGCAAAACAGAGCAGTGAAAGGATGGGAAAATAACGGATTGCAAGAGGAATCTTTGGTTGTGATGGGGGGGAAAAGTAAAAAAGGAAACCCTATATACCCCCATATAGAGTCTTTTTGGTGGTGGTGTAAAGTAATAATCAAAGAGATGAGATGAGAGAGGAAAAGGAAGGGAGAGAACTTGAGAAGAAGGGCTGAGCTGTTATTTCATGTCGTCTCTTTACAGTCCCTGCAGTGCTTAGGGAATCACTCTGTACATGAGCCTGTGTGCACTCCTCATTATGCTAAGAGGAGTCCCATGCTGGCTTTCGAATAGCACTACATGTTTTAGGAGATGTTGGAGGGGAGGAAAGACACCCAGGAGGGAAAGAAGCTTAGGAAAGACAACAGGTATGCTGATGGTGGTACAGCCCATCAAAGGGAATAAGACCCAAAAAGATGCAAAGAGAGTCTATCATAAGCTTTATTGCGTGTTGCTCTGTTCCCCATAGAGATACATGTTTCTGATAAATGTTTCCAAAGCTTTCCTGCCCTGATGGCTGTGGCACATTATAAACGAGCGGCTAACAGGATAGCGCTCAAACCCTCTCAGCATCTGTATTGTTTTGACAGTTATCCTCATCCTTACCTGCACCAGGAAGTGTGTTCCCATTGAGCTCTGCCACTGACACCCTGGTAGTGAGTCTAATGGGAATATATGTATTTCAAATTCCCAGTGGTAGTATTGGTAATAATAGGTTTCATAAAATCAACACATCTTGAAAGAATAGTTCAACATTTGAGGAAATACACTTCTTTTACACTTCTTCTCTAACTCTTGGCAAGAAAGCTACTGTTATTTCTTGCACTTTGAAAATAGCCAAGGAATTATGAAGTATTTCAGCAGAAAAAAAATCTTTCAAAGCGGCAGTACAACGTTGCAATTTGTTGACCCCTGTAGACATCAGCAGATAATGTATGTTTTATAAAGAACAGTGAAAAAAGTTGATGTATTTCAGCATCCAGACATCATACTACTTATATACATATATATATACCTCTCTTTGTCCACTGATAGGCATGGAAATTATCAGTTCTTTCAGGCAGGTTTATCTCCAATCGCACAGTCCTGCTCACATGCTGTTGTTTTGGAGAAAATGTGTTGCTGTGGACAAAAAAAACAACCTCCCCAAGCGAGCATGGTTTATAATCTGAATTCTCAATGAGGTAGGATGGGAGGACCTTCTCTATCGCAGCCCCTAATCATGATTACTTTATGAGGTGGGTGCATTACACATTAATCTTGTCTGGAGCAGCTCTGAGAATAGGTGATGATCATATCAGTAAGGACCGAGCAAGATGTAACAGTTTATGTTGTCTTTCAATTGATTTCATAATGCGCTTAACAACAGTTCTTTCACTCAGCAGTAATGCTTCTGTGCTTCGAATATGAATCTTCCAGTCTGGTGTATATTGTTTTTTGTCTTGACATTATTAAACACAGTTCCACACTGACTTTGGACACCATGTCAACCCTGCCTGCTCTACACTGTTGCATCAGCCTTATTAGTGTGCCTGTTGAGCTGCACTGTAGGCTGCATGTTCTACATAAAGGGAGGATTCACATGGAAAGCCAGAAAAGAAAATTGCTGTACAAGGAGACAAGGATGAAGAATGAAAGAAACGCTCCACAAAGAGGAAAGAGTATTTTCTGAAAATGGGCTTGGTGTTTTCCTCTGCTTTGTTACACTGCTTATTTAAGAAAATAATTAAAGATGGCTGAATGCTCAGTGCAAGGTGACTAACTGTCCAAATATGGCTTACTGGGTAATTGCAAATGAATAGAGCTGTTAATGTCAAGAGAGACATTACCTTTTATTTTACTACTGTGACATCAGCTGTGAAGAAATACTGTTAACAAGTGTTTTCCACCTCAGATACACCTAAAATCCTTATTTCAAATCATTTGGGAGTTGCTTAAATTGAGGTGGGTTTTTTGTTTTTGTGGTTTCTATGTTTTTGCTTCGTACAGCGGGATGCTGGTTTGTGGCCATGGGTGTCAGAAGCGGATGAAAGTAAACAAGGAAAAGAATGTGACTATCCATGTTTCCCCCAGTGTAAAAGATATTAAAGTACAAATGGCATTTATTCTCCTAAAAAGATACTCAGTTAAAAGCTATGTTTATATATCTAAGCATATATGATACACAGTATGTATACTTGTCACTATATATATTTGTCCCCAATAGATATTAATGATGTTGTGATAACTTAGTTCATGTTTACTCATTGTTTAGTCTCGGCAAATCTATTCCCTATTCTGAATTAAAACAGCTCTTCAAAACAACTGCTGTGTAAAGTTTCATAATGATGTTGTTGTAATTATGCTTTCGATCACCCACACACCATATGCCAAAAGGTTTGTGGGTGGATGTTTGGTTGTTTTGAGTATAAGACAACTTTTTCTAATGTTTAAAGCAGTATTTTTTTACTCCATAGTTTTAAATTAACATAAATATATACAGTTAGTCATATTCATTTGTATGCAGCACAGGGAAGCCTTACTTGGTACACTGTAATATTTCAGCTGAAGATTTTTTGTTGAAACAAGGGCACTGTATCGTCTTATGTAATGCTGAGTCATTGCATACTTCTTCACGTTGTTCCTAGGGATCAAATGATGTACCAGTTGGACATGCTTAACTAAATGCCTACGTCAATAAGTATTCAATATTCCTATTGTTAATTATTGACACTAAGATAACAATAAAGACAGCATGTGATGTAGCTCAGATTGTGTCAAATACTAGACTGAGATATGTTGCAAATAAATTGTTATTTAATGCCATGTAAGTATTGTATTGTAAGAATTGTATTTTAAGAAAGAGGCTTTAGCTAAAGAGGTAAGTATTCTGCTGCACTCTGCTGGTGGTGAATGTGTAGTACAGCTTACAGAGCTTGATGTCTGATGCTTTGTACATGACAGTCAATTTATATCTGCTCACTTACAGAAGGTAATTTCTGCATAATAAAAGTCATATCCTTTTCCTTTATATTCACAAGTTCAGGAAAGACAGTGCTATGTCCTGTCAATTGTATGTTACTCCCTGTAAATAGATATACAGTATATAATCTATAGGCTTTATACATATATAAATAGCTTTCTAGAAAACGAAACAAATAACATAACAAAGTGGTGTGGAATAAACTTTTCAATTTCCATAAAGTAGCGTTTCAAACATTGGTACATTTTTTTATTCCTCCAAAACATGTGGCCAGAAACGTGGTCAGAACATATTAAGAAACCCTGCAGCCATATGGACTAATCACTGTACACTATACATTCCCTTGTGTTTTTTTTTTAATATTTCTGTCCATTTGTTTTACACTGCAATGAGATCTGCTGACAGCACATGTCAATTATATTTGATGTGTTTGAGCCTATGGTTTGAGCACATTTGTCTATTCAATATATTCTAATTAAATTCAAGAATAATTACCTTGTTGTTTACATCTTTCAAGTTTATTTTTTATTTTTTAAATATGACACTGAAAGAAGCTTTTTCATCTGGGTTGCTCTTTTATCTTTAAGGTTTAATTTGTACTTAGTTGAATACATACATGTATTACAAGACAAAGCTGATAGAGAAGAATACTATTGACCCAGAAATTACATTTTCTCAGCCTTTAAGTGTATTCTGTCATACAGATGAATGTACTCTAGAGTCACCCAAATTTGATGGACAAAAACAATCTTTTCTTTAACAATGAACTGAAAATCTCGACTAGAACAGTCCCTTTGATACACAACATGGGTCAAAAGTGACCCGGGTGAGTTTTAATTGTAAATATCATTGCAACAAATTACTTTAACAATTCAAAATTCCAGGTATTCCTCAATTAACTTGTTTATGATCATCACAAAGTCTTACTTTCATTTTTCATTTCTGAATATAAAACATTTTTGTATCACTAGCCTTCTAAGGGACAACATGGGAAAAAAATTACCCGTATTGACTTACAATGTTATTTTCATTCATGAGTGTTTCTTAGCTATATTTTTGGAAATCAATTTATTTAATCATTTAATACTCCAAGTATTCATTTAACATATTGTTTTTGATCACCACACATCATTATTTTCATTCTCCCTTTCTTAATTTAGGAACTAAAACAGTTTTTGTATTTCTACATCAAGTTTGCATACATGGGTCAAAAAGGACCTACTATAAAAAATACATACTATAATAATAATTTCTTTATAAATAATAATTTTAGCAGTGATTGGACCAAACATGTATTCACTAAGGAATTTGATAGGAAGCTTTTATTTGTAAACGATTGCCGTTAAGAACATGTTAACCGTGGACAACTTTTCACTCAACAGGATGCTTTTGCACGACTGATTCATGTAAGTCTTATTTTACACTTCTTTTACCTAAGGAGATATTTGATATCTTGTGAAAGATAACAGTAAATAATATTTTAACATTACCTGACCTTGTCATCTATTACTAGTGAGGAAGAGAGTTCATGTCTATGTCAACTTACGCAGAAGGAACTGGCCAAATGCTGCTAGTGTACGATATTATATATCGCATCATCACAATGGAAAACTTCTTCACCAGTATCCCTCTGGCTGAAAAGCTCCTTGAGAAGAACCTGACCATTGTGGGGACTCTTCGCCAGAAGAAGCCGGACATACCGCCTGTCATGAAGCCATCCAAATCGAGGGAGAAGCATAGCTCAGAATCTGGATTCAGTGGCCATGGTGAGCTATGTGCCGAAAAAAGGGGAAAAACAAGGAACTAGAAGTGATCCAGTACAATAACAAAACTAAATCAGGAGTGGACACAATGGATCAGATGGTTCGCACCTACACATGCAAGCGGAGAACACAGAGGAGGCCCATGGTGCTCTGGCACAATGTACTCGATGTTGCCACCCTCAATGCCTACTTTACTGCACAACACCCTGATTACATGTGGTGTGACCAATGCACAGCGGCTTTTCAGCAAGGAGCTGGGCAAAGAGCTTGTCATGCCACATACACTATAGACAAACATAATGGGACACTCTTCTTAATCATTGAATTCAGGTGTTTAGGAATCAAAGCATCTCAGCCACGAAGTGGAAGACCACGTAGAGTTACAGAGCGGTTCTCCGAGTGCTGAGTGCGTAAAAGTGGCCAAAGCTCTGCTGACTCAATAACTGCTGAGTTCAAAAACCAGCTCTAGCATTAGTATCAGCACCACAACTATGGGAGCCAGGGCCGGCTCTAGACAATTTGCTGCCCTAGGCGAGATTTTAGCCAGAGAATCGTACAGTAGAAAAGATAAAGATCAATATCCAAGGAATACACAATAGAATGGGGGATTTACGTCACATCCTCTAGGGGGGTCCGGGGGTATGCCCCCATGAGAAGTTTTTTTGAATATTTTAAAGTAAAATGCTTCAATCTGGTGCACTTTGAGCAGAATTACTACTAGATCTAGGCTGGGGTAGAACTCTAAAACACCCATATGAAAAAGATCGGTTTACATTTTAATAATCAAATAAGTATGTGAACATAACCAACAACCTACCATAGCCAATAACAAATACATGTAACTTATTTAATTTTTATGATAATTTTTTTATCATATCTTATTTGACCTATTAACATTTATTTATTCATGCATATTTTTCTATCTCTCCAGTTTTAAATGATATTTTTGGTTTACTGTCCTAGTATACATTGAAATGATTTCAAACCTGTTCATCCCAATAATTATAAAGGAGTGCCTTGGAAATATGTGTTTACATAAATTGTGATCAAAACGTTTCAGACCCACTGAGATAACTTAGACTAAAGTTAACTATCTAAAAACTCAGAGTCCTTTACCTCACTGAGCTGTAGTTATCAGCCTCTACATTTACTTAATTATGAATATTGTTACATCAAGGCCGAAACTTAGGATGAGCACCAACGGTCAAAAAAATGGTTCTACCAGCGCAGCGCCTCCCCAGATCTGGCGCCCTAGGCGAACATCTATAACGCCAGTGGAAACGTGTTATGTGGAGCTACCAATCACGCTTCTCTATCTGGCAGTCTGGTGGACGAGTCTGGGTTTGGCCTTGGCCCCTTATGGCGCATTTCCACTGCAGGGCCTCACACGGCTTAGTACGGTATAGTTAGGCCTTGCCTGGTAGGCCAGGCTCACTTTATGCTGTGTTTAGGAACTGGGGTAGTAACTATAGTAACGCAGTGTAGGCGGAGCCGTGACGTAATCTTCCATGCGAAACACAAAACCAACATCAGCCGTTAGCTGTTAGCCCTCAGAGCTCACAGCTCCTCATATCTGTTCAGAAACTAGACAAAAGTTAAACAAGTGCAAACCACAGACTGTCTGTGTCATGGCGAATACAGTCGCTGCTTTATTTATGTCTGTATAGGCCGTTGTTGTGAGTGTGGACGGTCGGAGCATATACTGCGTTAGCTTAGCTGCGTTAGGAGATCGGCTAAGTGCCTTGGAAATATGTGTTTACATAAATTATGTAAACACATATAAGCCTTAGCCGATCTCCATTCAGAGAACACTCATTTTAAAAGGTTTTTCGCCTGCCGTCTTGTCTGCAGACTTGTCAAAGCATTAATTCATGGTTTTTACTAACCGGTATCAGTATGTTGTTACTTCGGCATCATTTTGAAACATGTATTACAATTAAATCATGGTCAAATATGTTCATTTTGTTGTAGTTGCCAGCGATTCTCTCAATAGTTTAGCATACTCAGCCCGGTTGTTGGCCTGGAAAGAACCTCGATTTTGGAGACCCAGAAAACTGCGAAAAAGTACCCGCTAGCCGGAACTACGCCTAGTGGAAACGCAACCAAAAACGGGCCGGGCACGGCACGCTTAAACCGCGCTGTAGTGGAAATGCGCCATTAGTTCCAGTGAAGAGGATTCTTAATGCTTCATCTTGCCAACTCATTTTGGACAACTCTATGCTTCGAATGTTTTGGAAACAGTTTGGGGAAGGCCCTTTTCTATTCCAGCATGACTGTGCCCTACAAAGCAAGATCCATTAACCCTCTGGAGTCTAAGGATATTTTCTCGATTTTTAGATGTTTTCTTAAATCACCTTTTAAATGTATTTCTTCTAACATGGCACCCCATGTGTTACATATCAAAATGTTCAGGACAATCTCTGGTATTGCTATATATGCAAATTACTCACCTTAGAGTACTGTGTGATGAGATAAGTAGCTCAAATGCTTAAAATTTGACATCCGATTTTCGGAGAATCAATGTGATCGAATTGTTTTGGTGTTTTAGATTTGGTTACCAAAGTCTTAGGATCACAGAAGTAGTGAAATATTTGAATTACACTGTATATAAATGTGTAATTCATGTCTAAAATGAAAATAAATTAATTCGAATTTTGAGTAAAACAAGTGTTTATCACTCTACTTTCACCACAGCAGGGACTGAGATACATTAGGACTGAATAATGACTTCATATTACATACCAAGGTTCATGTGATGTGTACAAATACAAATTGAGCATTCAACCTATTTTTTCAACCAACAATTTATTATAAATATGTTTTTTTCAACCAACTATTTATATAAATATAAGAAATTGGAGAATATCACTATTTACAATATTGAACATCAGAACTTTCAACCAACTCTTCATTATAAATGTCAAGACAGTGTCAAGGTCTTTGTCTGTCTTCCAAGACAGTGGGTCTGGCTGCTGTGTAGGTGGGGGTGATGGTGCATGGGCTGCTGTGTAGGTGGGGTGTACAAGTGCTATACGAGACCTCCACGAGACCTCCTTGCTGGCTGGGTTGAAGGTGATGGCTGTGGTGGAGCCTTTGTGCTGAGGTGTATCTTGACCTGGTGGCAGCCGCAGATGGAGGTGGAGGCAGCTGTAGTGATGCTGGTCTGCTGGTCCTTGGTGGTGATGGCTCTGGTGAAGGCCCTTGAGCCACGGTAGATCTTGACAGGGGGCCGGCACAGATGGATGTTCTGGCTCCTGGATAAACGCCGCCTGTGGGACAATAATTACTGCATTGAAATAAAGTTCAAGTAAAATGTTGCTCAAGCACAAATAACAATGCACACATAAAAAGAAATGTTGGGAGGTTGGACAGGAGTCTCTCTCTCTCTCTCTCTCACACACACACACACACACACACACACACACACACACACACACACACACACACACACACACACACACACACACACACACACACACACACACACACACACACACACACACACACACACACACACACACACACACACACACACACACACACACACACACACACACACACACACAGGTATTTCCAGTTACTTTACATTCAGCATAAAATCACAGACACACACATAACCTACATCTGATTACAAAGTCTCATCTGTACAGGACGGTAAAATAATCACAGGCACACATATAAATAAATCTATGACAAAGTCTCATCTGTACAGAACAGTATGATCAAATAATCACAGGCACACATAATAAATCTATGACAGCCTCATCTGTACAGAACAGTATGATACAATAATTGATGGCAAAAACATGTCTATAGCCACTGTAAATGTCTCCGTTGTAGGACGAATACATGATTAATTGAATCATCTACACATGTAATCTCACTTTTACACACCAAAATAACGTTAACACAGAGTAAACGTTTGCTAATGGAGAGTCTATTTTGTCCCAAGAAAAAGTTCATAACTATCGATTCAAAATATATCAATAAACCTATTGTTACTTTTCGCGGTATTCCCCACACTATTACTGTAATATTTACACTTACCAATGTACAAATCTCAAACTGTGTTATAAAGAATCTTTAGACCCTCTGGGATAATCCAGTCCAAATACATCGGCTATGCAGCGATTTAAGAGGTTCAAACACGGAGGATTGTTCGCTCAGGGCTGTAAATTAAATGTCCCTTAACTTTCCCCTTAACTGCCGAATCGGATGCTCTGAATCGGAAGCCAACTTCAGCATCGTTCCTCTGTGTTGGATGTGTACCGTTTAGAAAAGTAAGGGGAGGGAAAAAAAAGGTTCCCATCGCGCCAAAGGAAGTGGTATTGACACCACGTGACTTCTATATTATGTTATCATTGGAGGAGGCTCGAGCCCACTCCCATCACATCCGCATGTGATCCCGCGAACGGGTTGAGCTCGCGCTGCCTGTGACGCTGAAGCTGGGTGTTCGTGGCTGTCGGTAGGATTATCTTAAAAACACACTGAAAACAGAGTTTAAACTCGCAAACATGGCGAAGCAAAGCTCCCTTTTCAATTTTTTTGCCAAGTCTCCGCCGCCAGTCTCCAAGTCGAAGCCGAGTCCCTCTCCCACCGAGGCGGACCTGCCTTCCTCCGTTTTGAAATCCAGCTCCTCTCCAAAGGAGCAAGCTAAACAAACACCACAACAACCTGCCAAGACCAACAAAGTAAAAGTGAAGAGTAAGGACAAGTCCACTAAAGGAGGGTTCAGCAAACTGTTTGGCGACAAGGCCGCAACAGCCAAACAGAGGTGAGTTAGCCGGGATTATGTTGGGAGCGGTGTAATTGCTGGAGACACGTTTTGCACTGTTTCCCTCTCTACCGACGATTGCTGTAAGTCCCCGAAAAATGCGTTTGGTTGATAACAAAATAAGCAGTTTATTTAGTTGCTCAGACCAATAAGAACCTATACGTTACTTTCCTACAACTACTTTTCGTGTTCACATAACGAATATGGTCTCTTGAAACGTGAACATTCCTTCGTTCCTTAATCGAATAAAACTAATGTCTATTTTTTAACAAACTAGTATACAACGAATAAATGAGAAGTATACAGTACAAATGAATGTCACTTGTCATAGACACGGCAAAGTCGACAGTTTGGAGTGAAAACCGCAACCGAGCTGATGCAGAGGTAATTTTTGTGTTAGCTAGGTGAACTCATGGCATCTCCCCTCCTCTGAATACATTCGATTGTGTGTGTGTAGTTTTTAGGAAATGTCAACAATATAACACATTTCCCATTTGCCAGCATTTTACCTTATTTAAATATAGGCATTTGACAGCTTGAAACAGGAAAAAAATGTGTGCAATGTTGTGTCTCATAGAGAAATATGCACCTGGTAAAAAGCAATTTGGCATATGCATTATATGGATATATTAATCTTATTTTAGTCCAAGTATTTAACTTTAATTGTAGATGTGTTCCAGTTTCATAGAAAGTTGAAAAGTGAATGCACATTATGTGCATTTGACACAATCTAAGCTTAGATGCCAATAGCTAGCAGCAGTAGTTCGAAACATTAAAACAGCTGTAATAATGATGCACATGTTGTTCTCAAAAAGCTTTTTCTTTTCTCTTCCTACAGTGACAACACATGCACATCCAGTGCTGGCGCCCTTGTGTGGGCAAAACTGGAGGGACACCCCTGGTGGCCATGCATGGTGGTACCCCAACCACTGTCCGGACAGCAGATGAGGGGCAAGGGTCGGGACCAACGCATACATGTCCATTTCTTTGATGAACCCGCTACTAGAGGATGGGTCAGCACCAAATATGTCCGAGATTACCAAGGTTAGCTCACACCAGTGCCCTATTTAATGAGTTGTTAGAGATGCACCAATGGGCCGGTCACGGTCGTGGAGCAGGCCCATTGGACGAGCGGAAGTTAACATAATATATTACACACACTTTACATTCTTGTAAATCGATAATTTTTTTGTTTATAAGTCCCTAGTTTAAGTGTTGACTATAATATACCTAAAAACTCAGTATAGAATATTTGTTTCTCTTATTCTTCTCTGATATCATTAAACATACAATAACATTTTCCATTCAAAAACGTTTTCCCAATTGTTTGTGTATTTGAACAGTTATTTCAGTTTTTAGAGAGGAAGATAATTGGAATTGGCCATGAGAATTGCAATCAGTATATGTGACCCGCTCTATCGAAATCAGTCGGAAGTCGCAACGGCTCATTTCAGAATAAACGTGGATTTACGTAAAAAACCATTTTTTCAGGGTTCGGGTGTTTTGTTTGATTTTAAACAAACCAAGTCTTGGCTTTCAGAATATGAAACTTTTATTTCCAAAATCACACGATAAGTACATTTTTGAAGCTTGTGAAGGGACGAAGACAGGCACCTCTCACTCGCACTCTGCTCTTCCAGCAGCCCCCCTCCCTCCGAATGACATTATGAACGTAAGAGTAAAGTAATCATAGATAACACGGCAGGATCCTTTACAGTTTGTTTTCATCTGATTTAAATTAAACAGAGTCTTGGCTTTCAGAATATTAAACTTGTTTCGGCAAATTCAGATGATAAATATAACTTTGAAGCTTGTAACGGCATAATTACAAGCGGAGAACGGAGTAATTTAACGCCACAGCAGGCGCAACAACAGCCGGTGTTTCTCGTGAGGGTTTTCCCCGGGAAACAAACACAATACACACAAACGCAAAAATACACACGCACACACACGTATACACACACACTCGCGAGCTTCCCCTCCAAACTAAAATATCTTCCCTCCGTAGTATTTTGATCATTTGCTCCACTAATCAATCAGATCGATGGATTCCAGAGAAGAGGAAACTTTAAAGGCCTTTTTCTCAAAATGAGGACTCGGTGACAGTCATTATATAATGTGACATATTTCGCTTAATATTTGGAGTACAACAACAATCCTGATATCATTAGAAAGCTAGGAATCTCCTCTTTCCAACCGTGTATACAACTCAAAATGTGTCTTCGGGTCAATGCGACTGATTTCGATGGAGCAGGTCACATATATCCAATAATGTTAAGGTTAAAGCTGTGACTATTATCTCACGAGTTATTATTTGTTGTAGTTGCCGGAGTTATCTTTTGTACTGTTTTGCAGGCTCGGACAGCAGGGATGCTAAAATAGGCGGGGTGTTCTTCAGCGGCAAACCTGTGGTCCGCCGTGCAATGGAGCTCGCTGATCAAGGTTTGTTCGACAGTCCAGATAAAAGACTAAAGATCCCTCTCTGTATGGATCCCTCTGATGATGATGATGAAGAGGAGGAGGATGATGAAGAGGAAGAAATTGAGGTAACATGATTATAATTAACTACAATGTTGATAATATTAAATAAAATGAGATTAAACATTTTTAATGAATAACTTTAGTCAACATGTTTTTCATCACTAGTAAAAGATGCACATTGTGTGTTTGTGATATCTGATACGCTCAGTAATGGTGGTTACTTTTTTTATTTATTTACCTGTCCTATTTTTATTATATTTTCAGTCTATGCTGACTGATGAAGAGCTCACTGATGAGGACGAACCGAACAATGAGAAAGGGAAGTCGGCCAAAGTCAGTCTACGGTCATCCCGGGCTTCAACAGGAAGTGGAAATAAAGCCAAGCGCCGCCGCATAGTTGTAGCTTTAGATAGTGGTGGATCAGACGAGGAATTCAAACCAGAACTGGCTGCGTCCAGCAGTGAGGACGAGGGGGAAGAAGCAACGGTGGCCAGTGAAGACGACGGAGGCAGCAAGATCACAAATGATTCCGAAGCAGAAAGCCCCATCAAGCCTGCAAAGCGCAAACGTCCTGAAGAAAAGTCTGCTTCAACAAAATCTAAGATACCAACTACTCCGTCTAACGCACCAAAACGCTTTCCAGCAGCTGTCGCAGACGACACAAAGTCTCGCCTGTCAGCCTTCTCTGCCCCTGACAACATTGATAGCCAAGCAAACGGATCAGGCACCGGTGTTAGCGCCACCATTTGGGACCACGAGAAGCTGGAGTGGTTGCAGGATGGCAAGAGGAAAGACAGCCGAAGGCGGCGACAGTCGGAGGACGACTATGATTCCTCCTCCTTGTATGTGCCAGAAGACTTTCTCAACAGAACCACTCCTGGTATGCGTCGGTGGTGGCAGCTCAAATCTGGAATGTTTGATACAGTCCTTTTCTTTAAGGTGGGGAAGTTTTATGAGCTCTACCACATGGATGCTGTGATCGGAGTCAACGAGATGGCGCTAACGTTCATGAAGGGGACCTGGGCACACTCGGGCTTCCCAGAGATCGGCTTTGCCCGTTTCTCAGATGTGCTGGTTCAGAAAGGCTACAAGGTGGCTCGTGTGGAGCAGACGGAGACCCCAGACATGATGGAAGCACGCTGTAAGAAAATGGCTAGACCCACCAAGTTTGACCGTGTGGTGAATAGAGAAGTGTGCCGCATTATCACACGTGGCACCCAAACCTACAGCGTGTTGGACGGGGCTCCGTCCGAGAGTCAGAGCAAGTTCCTGCTGAGTTTAAAGGAAAAGGCTGAAGAGGAAAGCTCGGGGCGCTGCCGTACTTACGGAGTCTGCTTTGTAGATACCTCTGTGGGTTATTTCCATGTCGGTCAGTTCCCAGACGACCGACACTGCTCACGTCTGCGCACCCTGATAGCACACTTTGCCCCTGCTGAAGTGCTCTTTGAAAAGGGGAACCCATCTGTTGAAACACGCAAAATATTTAAAGCCTCTCTGTCCTCTGCTCTGCAGGAAGGGCTTAATGCTGGCACACAGTTCTGGGATGCTCAAAAGACTCTGAAAAACCTCTCTGAAGAAGATTACTTTAGAGAGGCCGCTGGCAAGGATCAGGGGAAAGGGAAAAACGCTCTTCCTTCTCTTCTAAAAAAGATGACCTCCAAGACGGATTCACTGGGCCTTACTCCTAAAGAGGGCCATGAGCTGGGACTGTCCGCACTGGGAGGATGTATTTTCTATCTGAAGAAATGCCTGGTTGACCACGAGCTGCTCTCTTTGGCCAACTTTGAAGAATATGTCCCTGTTGACGTTGAGCTGGAGAAAGCTGCAGGACGTGACAATTTCTTTTCCCGGACTCGTCAGCGGATGGTCCTTGACGGAGTTACTCTAGCAAACTTGGAAATCTTTCAGAACGGCTTAGGAGGAACTGAAGGGACGCTGCTGGAGCGCTTGGACACCTGCTCTACCCCATTTGGCAAGAGGCTGTTGAAGCAGTGGCTCTGTGCTCCGCTATGTAACCCGTCATCCATCAAGGACAGACTGGACGCTGTGGAGGAGCTGATGGCAGCTCAGGCCCAGGCCACTGAGGTTTCAGACCTGCTGAAGAAACTCCCAGATTTGGAGCGTCTTCTGAGTAAAATCCACAGCATCGGCACTCCTCTGAAGGGCCAGGATCACCCTGACAGCAGAGCCGTTCTCTATGAGGAGGTCACATACAGCAAGCGCAAGATCGCAGACTTCCTCTCAGTACTGGAAGGTTTCAAAACGATGCAAGAGATCATCACTGTCCTCACTCCAGTCGCAGGCAACTCTCGATCCAAGTTGCTCCATCAAGTTGTCAGTCTGAAAGGTGACAAGGACGGCCTCTTTCCCAATCTCTCTGCTGAACTCAAACGCTGGGACAAAGCCTTCGACCATAACAAAGCCCGCACCACCGGCGTCATCACCCCCAAAGCCGGCTTTGACCCAGAGTTCGACGAGGCTCTGTCCTCCATCAAGGACTGTGAGCGGGAGCTGCAGGATTACCTGGACCAACAGAAGAAGAGGGTTGGCTGTAAAAACATGTCCTACTGGGGGACCGGGCGAAACCGGTTCCAGATGGAGGTGCCCGACAGCATCTCGGAGAGGAATATTCCCGAGGAGTACGACGCAAAGTCTACAAAGAAAGGCTGGAAGCGTTATGTGACGAGGGAATCTGAGCGGCTTTTCTCAGAGCTGCAAGGATATGAGGAGACGAGAGACGCTGCCCTGAAAGACTGCATGAGGAGACTCTTCTACAACTTCGACCAGAACTACAAAGACTGGAAGACTGGTGTGGAGTGCATGGCAGTGCTCGGTGATTACATTAGTATTACTTATTCGATTGATTATTTTTACAGCATGCATCAGTGAAGTTTATCCTTTCATACCTTTGTGTTACTGCAGTAAGAAACACACAAATAATTGTTCATATGAGTGAAATTTCCTTTTAAGTTTTTGAGAAAGAAACGGCTTTTGGCCTTTTGAAAACGAGTGTGCATTGCAGGTGTCTGCTCTAAATTAATTTCCTGCAAATGTTACAGAAACACCTCCATAAGGTGCATTCAATATAATGCTGCAGCAATCTAAGTGCTTCCTGCTGTCATTCTATAACCATTCCACTTGGCTAAGTTGGCACTAATAAGTTTGTTTTCCTCTAATGGAGATTGTGCACTGTTGTCTCTCCTGACATAGGGAGAGATAATTACATAGTTTAGTTCTCATCTCCAAAATAATGTGCTTATAATGTGTTTCCTGCCACTGGGCCATCAAACAACCACTTTGGTTTAATTTATTTAGTTTTAAGAGCTGCAAAATCATCCCATAAAATCTAAAGAAAACTGGAAGCTAATTATCATCTATAGAGTTTTAAAAGACATCTGCTCCAGTTCCTAACTTGTATGACTTATCATGTTTTCAGATGTGCTGCTGGCCTTCTCCCGCTACAGTCAGGGCGGAGACGGCTCCATGACCCGCCCACAGGTGGTGCTCCCCGAGGGTGATGACCAGGTAGCACCCTTCCTCGACCTCACCGGATCCCGCCACCCCTGTGTCACCAAGACCTTCTTTGGCGACGACTTCATCCCGAATGACGTCTTCATCGGCTGCCCTGGCAGCAGTGAGGCTGGTGAGGAGAACGGGCAGGCCTCCTGTGTCCTCGTCACCGGGCCAAACATGGGGGGGAAGTCTACCCTCATGAGACAGGTGGGTTTTTTATCTAACTGAGCATTTATTTTGTGTTTAAACAGGAGTTGTTAGACTGGAAGTAATCTGAATGTTTCGATCCACATGGACAGTGCAGGTCAGTTTGAAGTCTCTGTTTGCCTTTTATTGAGATACCGGGTCGCTTTTCCCCCCCGCAGTGTGGACTTGTGATCATCCTCGCTCAGCTGGGTTGCTACGTGCCCGCTGAGAGCCTGCGCTACACGCCTGTCGACAGAGTCTTCACTCGGCTGGGAGCCTCAGATCGTATCATGGCTGGTAATGTCAAAAACGTCTGAAATGCAAATGGGGAAATATCTTAATCGTTCACCTAATGATGTAATAATGTATTTTTGAATGTGTTCTTTAGGAGAGAGTACTTTCTTTGTGGAGCTCAGTGAGACAGCCAGCATCCTGCACCATGCCACCAAACACTCTCTTGTGCTCCTTGATGAATTAGGCAAGTCTAAATGGCCTATTACGGTTTTTTATAGTAACAGTGAAAATCACAGACAGTCTCCTCAGCACTGCTTTGTTCTTTCACTGCTTTATGGTTGTAATCATTCATCTGTGTTTGCAGGAAGGGGCACAGCCACATATGATGGCACAGCCATTGCCAGTGCTGTTGTGAAGGAGCTTGCTGAGAAGATCTGCTGTCGCACGCTCTTCTCCACACATTACCACTCCCTGGTGGAGGACTACGCCACCAACCCCGCAGTGCGCCTGGGCCACATGGTTAGTACAGAAATGCAAAACACACTCAAAACTGCAGTGAACAAGAAAGCAGAAGCAGCGCGTTTTAGAAAGTTTTAAGGCTAAAAAGCAAAATCATTTAATGTTATTTAGGCAAATATCTTCAGAATAGATAGACTATTGCATCCTGTCTATTTTATCTTAAATATGGGGCCAAATACATTACTGTGCAAGTAACCTGCTTACTTATGTTAGGTCCCATATTGCTATTGAGTTCTATACAGTCACATCCTGATGGTGAAGTCGCTGGGACAGGGAAGTCACTTTCCATAATGTACATCTTAGCCTTTGAGGTATTGTGTGCATTCTTTCATACAAAACGAGTTCCCTCAGTAATAACTTGTGTTCAAACTGAGAAATCATTCCTTGAAATCAATAGAAAAGAAACCTCATCTTAATGTGATCTGATGGATCATACACTGTTGTGTTGAACAAGAAAAATAAAATCAAGCCATATTTTTATTCTGTTCTATTTTCAACAATGACGTCCCGTCCCTTCTAAGGCGTGCATGGTGGAGAATGAATGTGAGGACCCGAGTCAAGAGACCATCACATTCCTCTACAAGTTCATCACCGGTGCTTGTCCCAAGAGTTACGGCTTCAACGCAGCTCGCCTGGCCAGCCTGCCCGAGGAGGTCATCCAATCAGGACACAGGAAGGCCCAGGAGTTTGAGAAGAGCACCATCAGCCTCCGCCTCTTCAAGTATGTACTAGTGTTGAGGTTAAGACATTCTGTAGCTGCTGCAAAGCAAGACTCTGAATTGGTATAAGAAATGCAAAAGATTAGTTTTAACTCTGCCCCCTGTCTTGTCTTGCAGGAAGCTCTGCCAGTTTGCTGAAGATGTTTCTGTGGGCAACACACACTTTACTTCACTTGTTCAGATGCTCAACAACCTGTAGTGTAAATAAAAAAGGAGAAAAGTTTTGTTCCTCTGTTTGTCACCTGAAAAAACACTACTGTTATGATTTAATAAAGTTTATTTTTTAAAAATGACAATGTTTCATCTAGGAAATTAAACCCTTTTAATTCACGCTAGCGCCTACATAACGGTTATTGAATACTTCACAATATATTAAGTCTAGATGTTATGATACATGCATACATTTCAGTCTGTATGAGAACCCACAATCACCAGTACACATGAGAGGGGGGGGGGGGGGACCATAAAGCGCTGCATAGATACTTGTCTCAGCTTCAGTAGAGTAAAAAGCTTATAACATTCTCCAGCAACGAAGAAACACACCGAAGTCAACTTTGCTTTCACAAGACTTGCATCTTTTTTTTCATGACCTTATCAGAGCGTCATCTAAAAAGGGCATTTTGTTTTAAACAGGCCAATAATCAAGATGTGTGCCTGTTCCAGAGAAAAAGACACACTTTGAATAGAGGCTAAAAAGTATCAATTATATTATCTATTGTAGTGAAATCAAACAGTTAAGCAATATAATGCCCTCATCCCATCCTGCATTGTTTGATTTGGTAAAGAGGAAGTATTTGAATGATTTGAAGTCCTGGCTAAACAAACGGCACTCCCTCAACTGTTCAACAACTGCAGCCTTTAGTGAAGTCTTTTATTTGGCCCCATATTTCCTTCCTGTCAATCCTGTAAAAGGGGTATTGTGCGACAGGACAACACAAACCGGACAAACATAAAATATGCATAGATTATGTAAAACAGACTGAAGTATATTAACTCCCTTTACAAAAATGTCCAATGCTACCACAAACAAAAAGAACAAGTCTGGTGAAAGCACATTGCAACATCTATTGTTCGGTATTGCAAATGAGTCAACATTGCTGGAGAAATGCTTAGTGTTTTCCTCTGATCTCTTTCACAGAAAGAAGGTAGATACGGCGACATGTATAATTACAGCAATTCTAGGGTATAATGAACACATTTAATAAAATAAAGACATTCAAGTACAGTAAGATGAAAATACAAAACTACACAAAAAGCATTCAAATCAAATCTCAACAGTTTTGTGGAAAAAAAAAAAAAAAGCTGAAGTGCTAGGTCATTTTTCTCGTACATATCGATACGAGCACGTCGGATGCCCAGTGATGGAAGCATTGTTGAATTCGGGGCTCTTTGCCTCCGCATGAGAAAAGTTGTGTCATTTCTGACTGAGCATCTGTGACTGCAGTATTTCCTTCCTCCACTTCTTGAAAGCAGGTGAGGCTTTTTGTCCATCTCTCACCAGCTTCCCTTGGCCAAACCAACACATCCACAAACCCTGAGTCAGCTGCTCTTCTTCCTCATCTTTTTTTTGTGTCAAATATTTAAAGAAAAAGTGTGGCATCCATAATCAGACTTTTTTTCTTCTTAATGTCTCCTTTTAGCATATTCATTTCAAAGTCTTTTTTTTTAAGTCACCGTATATGCTCTGTATTTTAGTTTGGACATCCTCCCCCACTGCACAACTTTAAAGTGTCTTGTGTCCATTACTGCTGAAGTGTAACAGGGGCTCGAGCTCAGTTGTGCTGCAGCGTGTTGGACTCTATAGGAGGGGCGGAGTCATACAGTGTGTCCGTGTCGTGAGTCGGCTCTCCGGCTAGTGTGCAAGGATTTGACAACGTCCCGGCACCACAGTCGCAGAAAAATCTGTGGGAGGAGGAATAATGTTAGTAAAACTCCATTAAGGTACAGAGAAAAAAAACATTAAATACTGCTAATATTGTTCCTTCTTTAATACACTTGTCTATGTAGTTACACACACAAATGTAAAGAAAAACAAGGGTTAATGTAGTCACTTTTTATTTTTGAACCACATTATTTGTTTATGGGTGGATAAGACTGACCTATCGTGTCTGATGAACTCCACGTCGTGTCCTTGGTGACACTTCTTGATGCAGTTCACACAGATGGCGTTGCGGTCTGTTGTGTTACAGGTGTGACACCTGTAGGAACACAAAGTGTTTGTTAACAATCGTAAAACAGACGGGCAGTTTACCGCGGGTCGGCTCGGTTGCGAGTGTAAACAGAAATTACCTGTAAAAATCGTGCATTGGGTAGCTGGTGTAACTTGAAATCTTGTACAGGCACTGACCTCTGCTCACAGCCTTTTCAATGGCATCTTGATTGTTCATTATTTTATTATCTGTGGAGATAAGAGCACAAAGAGAACGTGGTAAACTCCAGGTACATTTTGGTATATTAACTCTCAGACAAACTGCTGCTCTAGGTGATCATGCGAGTACCTTTCATTGTAACATTGACACCAGACGCAAGAAACAATCCCCCAAAGCGATTGTTGAAGATCTGGTTCCCCTCCAGGGTCGCTGTGGCGTGATTGGTAATCTCAATACCTAGTAGTGAAAAGAAAATTAAGTTAATATTACTGAGCTCCTTGTAACCATATACTGTACTTATTCAAAACTGTTGGTTTACACTTGTTTAATTAAGACAGATTGAAGCCTGTGTGCATGTGTTGCCCACCTGCTGCGAAGCCGTCAAATATCCGGTTTTTCCGCAGTACGGGGTGGCTGTTGGTGCTGATCAGGACTCCTGCTTGGGCATTTCTGAAGATGTCATTTTCCTCTAACAAACCTGAAGACAGAAAACAGATTGTCAGACACACAAGCCCCTGACATGACGATGACATTTTATAAATGTATTAGCGATACTAGATTGAAGAATATGCAAAACTAAAGTTATTTGTAAAAGATCGTGTCAATTTATCAAATGATCCCAGCTTTCTGTACAAAGTGTCGACCTCTTAGAGAGCCGTCTTTCTAAAGCGAGTCTCTGTTTGTTTGTCACACAATTCGTTTTAGTGAGAAACAATTAATGTAACACAAATAAACAACTTTACGACCCCCATTGTAATCAGCATCCCTGTCGTCATCTTACCTCTTCCTCCGTTGAATATACAGATGCCCCCGTCTCTCCCATCGTGGATCTTATTCCTCCGCAGAGTGGGGTTGCTGTCGGTCTTGATCCACACTCCGGCCATAGCATTGTCAAAGATCTCATTGTCCTCGATAAAGCCCAAGCCTGGAAAACACAATGTGTCATTATTATGGGAACGGGGAACAACAGACTCTGTCAGGAGTCGATAAGTACATTGATTCAATTTAAAAGACAATCTATCAGACAGACTGTTCTGCTTCTTACCCGAGTTGTAAACCAGAATGCCTCCATTCTGCCCCCCCCAGATCTTGTTCCGCCTGATCTTGGGATTGCTGCCAGTCCTGACAACAACAACAAAAGAGGGACAGTTGATCAACTGCTTTACTAATGCAAAATGCATTGAGTTGAAAATAGTATTGTAATTTTCCACAAACCTTATTTGAACCCCGGAGTACATGTGATTATAGATATCATTGTCTTCCAGCACGCCATGGCCATTGTCGTAGAAATAGACCCCAACCTGTGGAAAAGACGGAGAAAATATAAATAATCCCATTTAAATCTGGCATAAAAATGTATGTAATGATCACAAAAGATTCAAAGCAAGCCAGTCTGACAATTAAATGTGCCATTGCAACACTAAGTCTCATGAAGGTGAATAGAGAGTCGGTCACTTTATTTGTCTACATTAAACATGTAGCCTGTAATGGTACCTGCTTCCCGCTGTGTATCCGGTTCCTCCGCAGCACTGGCGTACTTCCCGTTGTCACCCACACTCCTGCCAGCGTGTTGCTGTACACCTCGTTCTCCTCGATGACGCCTTGTCCTTTTTCATGCTGAGGAAAAAAATAAATAAATGAAAGATAGGAATTCTAAAGAAGTCAAAAGTTTAAAGAATATATTTATCTAGCTGGTGTAACTTCATGAGTCTTATATTTACCACATATATGCCTCCATGCTGGCCATCGTGGATCTTATTGTGTCGGACGATAGGGCAGCTGTTCGTCCTGATCTGGATTCCTGCCAGAGCGTTACCGTAGATGTCGTTTCCTTCGATAAGACCCCGACCATCACCGAAAATATAAACACCACCTTGGTTACCATTAAAAATGGCATTGCCCCTGCATTTGAACAATAAAAGTGAATTTGAGGACATGATACAACTGTAGATGGCCAATTTGATTGATTCAGGTGACACTTTGAATGTAGATATTTGACCTCTGACGGCCACACTGACCTTATTGTGGGGTCGCTGTTCGAGGTGATCCACACCCCAGCAAAGTTATTTGCATAGATCTTGTTTTCGATGAACTGCCCGCGGCCCTTTTCGTGCACGTAGATGCCCCCCGTCTGCCCATGATGGATCTCACACCGCACCACTGTTGGATTGGCGTACGCCTTCACCTCGAAGCCGGCTATACGGTTCCTATGGATGTTACAGCTCTCAAAGTAACCCTGGAAACGGAGAGAGAAATACAACATTAGTCTGTTATCAAAATACATTTCAGGAGCAACTAACAGAACAAATAAAAGTCATATGCAACCAACCCTTTACACTTAGGCTATACATTCTATAAGCATACTTTAATGAGAGTACTTAAGCCCACAGAGACACATGACAGCGTTATACAAAGAAAACACCAGTAAGTTGTACTCTACCATGCCGTGATCGAATGTGAAGACGCCAACGTCTCTGCCATGGTGGATGTGATTCCGTCTGATGATCGGGTTGCCATGGTTCTTCACCCAGATCCCAGCCAGAGCGTTGTTTGAGATCTCATTGTCTTCGTATATTCCCTGGAAATATTTGACACAGTGAATTCCAAACAAAGAGTTTGATCGTCACAGTCTAGGCGAGTTCTGGGACTAACTGTTAATAAATCGAGCCAAGTATGAGGATTAAGAAGATGGGCTCTGCTACTGTTGTTTAGTTATGCTGAGTTATACTTCGGGGTGAAATGTGGGTGGGTGGGTGCATTACCTGTGCATGGTCAGTGATGTAAAGACCAACATTTTCACAGTCACTAATGTTGCAGTGCTTTATTGTGGGACAGGCCCCCTGGCCGCTGACACAGACCGCTGACCCCACTGAAACAAGCGGGACGGAGATGGATTAGTGCACCGTGTCAAAATACACACCAGAAACAACCTCTGCTCAATCCTGGGAAACCCTCAGATCAGAAGTATCCAGAGGTCAGAACATAGAGTCTGCCAACATAGAACAGTGACTCCCAACCTTCTCGTCTTGTGAGATCACTTACAATGAACTAAACCCTAACCCTTTCATCCATCCCATCCCTCATCTCACAACACCTCTTATTTATCATGTGACCATGTTTTCAAAGATATGGCCTATAAATAATATCTGGACATGTATAGGCTAAATCACAAAATAGTAGGGATGTAACGATATACTGAATATCGCGGTAAAGAAACGTCCCAATACCGTCGTGAGACTGACAAAATCGACCGCAATTTTTTAATTTTTAAAAACACTTTTTTTTGTTTTAAACCTTTATTTAACCAGGTGGTCCCATTGAGATCATCGATCTCTTTTTCAAGAGAGACCTGTCCAACATGGCAGCAAGTAGGTTACAACATGAACATAAAACAAAAGAACACAAAAGGACATCGTATTTACAGTGCTACATTTACACACCAAGAGAAATTGACAAGTATCAACAGTATATTTATATCTCGCCCTGTCAATAAGCCTCACCTTCTTGGCAAAAACTGTATTGTTTTTGAAGTGGTAGAGAGACAATGCACAGTTTGACCCACTGCTGTCACCCATGGCCAAAGCATATCTCTCCGTCCCACTGAGGTGGCGTTAGACTTTTTCGCTGTCCGTCATTTTGACAGACAGGATCGTAAAATGTCCGTCATAATCCCTTATTACCCGTCGGGTCTGAACAGTTCACAAGAGAGCACACTCGTGAACTGTCAACGGGGGGGCGTGTGTGCATGCACCCCGCGGGAGCGCACACAGCGTAAAGCAAAACCTCCCAGACATGTACGGCAAAGTACGGTTTGGAAACTATATAATTTCCTTTTGGAGGACATGCATAACACCAGAGCCTCGCTGCGGGGAAACGTTGGCGCTGTTCCGAGTTTGTTCTAATCTGTCAAAATGACAGACTGCTTTCAGATTTTTTCATCATTGATAAATAAAATATTCGGTTAACGCGACCACTGCTGTCCCAGCAACATCAGTACCAAGCAAGAGAGTTTTTTCCAGAGCAGGGGATATTGTAAATGACCAAACATCCCAGCTTATAAATACCTGGAAATGTGGACATTCTCATATTCCTAAAAACCTGTCTGATGATGCTGAGTGAGTGACTAGTGAGTTTGAGTTGAGTTACTTGAAAAACTAAAGCGAAACTTGATTTCATGCGAACTAAAGAGTTCGCATGAACTAAGTTCGCATGAACCTTTGTGGGAAAAGTACCGCAGTGTGAACGCGGCTCTTGTTTATGTGTGAGATGCAGTGGGACAAAGAAAATGCCTACTTTGTTTGGTAGTACTATAGGTACAAAAACACTGGTTTTCTTGTTCCAGTCTGTTACTGTCACTTTGTTTTTGACACTTTAAAATACTGCTATCCTACTAAAATCCTTCTATTTTTTTTTTTTTAATTCAATATCGCGATAAATACTGTACCGTGGACTTGTTATCGCGATATTATCGTACCGTGAGTTTTTGGTATCGTTACATCCCTACAAAATAGAATACATGTCTGGCTATATTCATATTTTTTCTAGAATAACATAGTTGTTGGATACACCCCAATTTATTTGATGTGTATGATCAGCATTGGTCTATTTTGCCTGTCTTCTTTTAAATTGGATGCTGGCATAATCCATTACAGTTTCCAACCTCAATACATTAAGTAGCTTTGGAGTTTCACTTTTTCCCCTTCAGATACAGATACACACACACGCACGCACACGCACGCCAAGGAGAGTGTGTCTGTAAGAGAGAAAGAGATTCTAGAGAGAAGCGGTGCGACCGCTAGTCTCGTGCCCGCAGCTTCAAATAATACTGAGACATTGGCATAAAGTCAATTACCACATGCCATGTAAAACTAGCCACGATACGTTTATCCAAGTATATGTATATTGCCGAACCCTACTTGTGACTCCTGTGAAGGTGGGGAACCCCTGAGCAGCGGACTGACCTGTGCACGTGCTGCGTATGATGCAGTGGTCGATGATGGGGCTGCAGTTGACGGTAATCTCGAGGCAGTGGTGTGCGTTGTGGTGCTGGGCGGATTTATCATCAGGATTGAACTGCGGCAGAAACAAACACACTTCACTGTGACAAACATTCGGCCTGTACAAACCACCAAAAAAGAGAAAAGTCTCACCCTAATGGTCATGTATCCAACGTAAGCATCTTCGGAGCCTTCCATGAATACAAACGTAGAGTCTCTGGTATTCTCAATGATGACTTTCTCTGCTACTTTTCCAGGAGCTGCACAAATAATCAGAAAGATTCAATTAGAGACTAAACAAAAGCACAAGGAAACTGAAACCTTGACTTCACACACGCATACCAGCTCCGATCATCGTGATGGGCGACTCGATGTAGATCCACTCATCTGTGTAAATACCAGAGTGCACGAATATCAGGCCGTCAAAGTGAGGCTCCTGACCCCCACCCAGAGCGTCCTCGATGGTGTCGTAGTACTGACGAAAACATCACAAGTCAGGTAAATGATTGGAACATTAATGTGAAAAATGAAAAGGCAGAACAAGTTGACTTACAAACATGTTGTCTCTTCCTTTGTATCTGGCAGGATTACTGTAAAAGTGTTCTGCAAAGCCCGGCTTAACGTGTGCTCCTTTATACTGTAAACAAAGTATTCACATGATTATTCACAAACTGAAGAACAAAAAGACATTGCACACATTTTGGACAAGATGGGGGAACTTTCACTGGAGAAAATAGAGACATTTTGGTCCACAGATAACAATAAGGAAAGGTCAACATATCACAAAGGAATACATTTTAAAAACATAGTCCTCCTCTATGCCCTGCATACTGAATGTCACCATTGTAGCCTGTGGTGTTGCCCTTTCACATGACATTAGCTGACTGTACACAGGAGGATTTAAAGTCACAACGAAAATATAGATTTAAAGATTACAAGAAAACAAAGTGGATCTTGCTCTCTTTCCTTCATTTTAGCATTCCGTTTCTAAATGTGCTGTGTGTAGGAAGAAATGTATGCTTAATCAACCACAAATACACTTCAACATCTGTTGGCTTCAAAATACTTAGGAATGTTTGAGAAGTAAAGTTATTTTATAGCACAGTTAACGTTACGACATATATCCAACATGAAGACCCTAGTGACCATAGAGAGAAGTGCAGTGACAATGTGTTATTTGTTTGATAATGAAATATAAAATCAATAGTTTTTAACTGGGGCAAAATATGATTGCTAAAAATACAACAGACAAGCCATGAAGCAGGGACTTTGATGAAAGAGGAGGAGGGTCCGTACCAACTGCTGAAAACTTTCCTTCCACGGGTTAGGCTGCTCGTACTCTTCTGGGTTTATCTGGTAGAACTTCCCCGCCTCGGGGTGCATCATGGGGCGCGTGTATTCAAACACTTCCATGTAAAGCTTCTTCCTGAAATGAGATTAACACCTTTTTATCATTTGTGTCAGAATTTCTCAGTAC
The DNA here is from genome assembly GCF_902827115.2 of Pseudochaenichthys georgianus. Taxonomy (NCBI): domain Eukaryota; kingdom Metazoa; phylum Chordata; class Actinopteri; order Perciformes; family Channichthyidae; genus Pseudochaenichthys; species Pseudochaenichthys georgianus. The sequence continues at coordinate 19,897,444 of NC_047517.1, forward strand.
ACAATACCGAAGCTCTTTTAAAGTAGCCTCAGTAAAAGGTCTGTTTTTACGTCAAGTACAAACTTGATGATTGACTTAAAAGCCAAAACAAGTCAAAGGTTCACACCCTTACACGTCAAGCTGACATTTGCACCACGGTCAACTAATCGGTAAGATAATCTTCTGCTCTGGTAACGTTTATATTAAAAAGTCTCATAAAATAAAATGCACAACCCAGTCAGAGGCAAATCACAGCCACGGTCAAATTGAAATAAATAGTTTCAAGCGTTAAAGCTGTGTCTTATGTTAAATAAACAGCCTGAGCAAAAGCAGCAAATAACACAGGGGACCCCCAACCAGACTCACCAGAGGATGGGGTCATTGGCCAGCTCACTGAAGCGCTTGCACACACACGCTGCACGGCACAAGTCCTGCTCCAACAGGTAGGAGAAGATCTTTAGCACCACCTCGTCTGGGAGCTTCTCCTGCAGATACTGCTCTGCTGGAGCTGCTGGGAGTTACAGTTTAATTAAGAAAAGTACTTTTGTTTACCCTAATCTGAGTAGCATTGCTATTACAGCTTGGCTACCTAAAAGTGAATTAAAACATTTAATACAGTAATCCAAGATGATATACATTTCATCAGTTAAGCTTTTTAAATGTTCACTTTATTTGACAGTGACGACTTGAATTAATATGTTATTTTCACACAAATGTGAGCAGGCTGTACCAACTGAACGGATGCCTTTTCTTGTGAGGCCTTAATCGAGGTCTAAATTCAGATCCCAGAACGAATACAAGACCAGCAGGTCCAATCCCATTCCAATTGCAAGAGCTGAATGCTACATAGTTTGACCAAACTGTTTATTTACACATTGGTTACTGCTTTTCCATGCAGTTCAAGTTTAGCCTTTATGGGGATTTTCAAAATGTATTTATGAAGTGGAACATTTTGTTCATCACACATTAACAAAACTAAAATATATTATCTTAATTTAGAAAAAAGAAGAAGAAACAAAACGCCGTATTGTGTAAATAAATGTCATATTTGCAATTAGGCAGTAAATCTGATATTAAAACAGATCATGTGGGTAACAGTGAGAACACCACAAGGCCTTGAGAGGAAAGCCAGAACCAAATGCCATCATGTCTATAACGGATTCTTTGGCTAGAGCCGCACTGTATGAGAAAAACTCCAAATACCACAAATAACAGACTATAATTTATACTCTGTGAAACTTGTGGTGCTACTTCTTCATGTCTTGACCAACGAGGCTTTTTAAAGAGATGATCTGAAATTCTGAGAGGTTGAAACCATTAGACATCTACTTTTCTGAAGCCAAGGTTAGTCTAGGAGAAGGGTGAACTCAGAAAAAAGTTCCATGATACCGATCTGTGTCAAACTGTATCACTGTGTGTACACATCTCGGTACAAGGATAACATAAGTGTTTTTTATTTACCTGGTAAATCTTGACACTTTCCTGAAACTCTTGGGCGCTTTGGTCGGTGTCCAAAGTTTTCTGTGGTTGAAGTGGAAGCACCCTGTAAAACAAATTGGAGACATTTGAACATGAATTGTTGTGTTTTTTTAAATCTTAAATCTTAATCATTTATACAATCTTTTCAGAATTCCTGGCATATTTACCTCCATGTTTGTCTTTGTCGGACACACTGTTCTCTTGGGTAGAGACTTTCTTCTAAGTTGGTAGGGACTGTTCTGAGCTCCTGGACCGGATTCTTCTGCGACCATATCTGCAGGAACGTCCTCATCTGCAAATGGTGGGAAAGATTATTTGAAAAACTACGTTTAAATCAATTCAAAAATATTCTAAGATATGAAAAGGGTACAGGTCAAAGAGAACCATGTGTTTAATGTCTGATGAACCACATATTCATTATGTAGAGTTGAAATATGCTTATTAAAAGAGTGAATCAGGCAGTGGATATTCCTGAGCCATCAACAATAAGCATTATGACTAAATACACAGTGTGTATTTGCTTGTGTCAGATCTTTGCTTGAACAATCAACATGAGTAAAAACCATCAACTAATAGTTTACCATAATCTATTAGATTCAGAGCTTCCAACCCAAATGTGTCAATAAGCGAAACATTGTGACAACACATTACCAGAGGAAATTGCCTAAACAGCATTTGTCAGCAGGTCACAGGATAACAACCAGATCAAACAAAAGCAGGTTTTCTACATTACCTGCTCTGCTTGCTTCAAATTGATTACAGATCCTATCAAGAGGTTTCAATCAACAGCACAACCACAAACAAATGGTCTAAATGTGACATCTATTTATAAGGCTATTCACCATGGCACAATAAGTTGATAGCTACCACAGATGGGAGATGCAAACTCTGTCTTGTTGTTGCTCTGGTTGCAAGGATGACTCTCCCCAGCTACTAGGCCAGTAACCACTACATACACCATCAATGTAACAAACTGGGCAAAAGGCAACTTTTGGTAGTTGTAAACTCACATGTTGTATAGGGTTTACTGCCTTGTTTGACCAAATCAACACATTTAGGACAAGAGGCATACATCCATAGCAAAGCAAATATACAGTTTGTTAAATGGGGAAAGATACCATTGTCAATATTATTTATCACCCACACTACAATCGTTTTTCTTTTTACTGTAACTTTAAAATGACATTTCTACAAAGCTGTGAACATGATTTAAGACAAGGGAAAGCCTAAAAAAAAACATACTTCACAAAGATGAGCTTGACAGGGCATCCTACATAAGATTGTTTTGGTTAAATGATCAAGATATTGCCTGTGTTTTTACAATTATTATTTTTTATTTGAGAAGATAAGAGCATTTGCTGCTATTTGCCACTGAATTGATGATGTGGGATCCAAAAATAATATGTCACTAGTCCATTCAAATCGTTGAAATGCATTTGGGAAGCAACCATTAATGTTACTGATCAGTGTCTCCCAGGTTAACTGGTTCTGTAGCAGAAGTGGCTTCAGCCATGATTAACATTACGAGCATTCCTAGCTAATGTTTACTTTGAAATATAGCTGTCAATATTTGCCTACATTACGTCCATGGACATACAATGGTACGGTAGAAAAAAACAATATATTAAATGTGACATTAATAACAAGCATGATATAAATGCATTTACATTTTGACGCTACAAAAGGCTATTAGGCTGGGGGCTTTTACAAAAAACGCCAGGACGCAGATAGCAAGCCAAACATGCTAATAATAACAGCTATGTTAGCACGGGCAGTTAGCATGCTACGACAACTTGCGATACCACTTTGTATACCCTTCCTTGCGGTTGTCGCTCATGAATAAACATCACCATTGTCTATTGCCTGTCAGTATCTCTACTGGTCTAACATTATTTACCTAAGAATGACACAAGTATGCAGTGATATGAGGTCAGACGGATAAAAGAAAGACCGAGTCGGGGCAAAAATTAAGCAAAACAAAGCGCGGCCTGATTGCTAGGAAAAAACACAAAAGCATCGGTGTTTCCTGACTGCACTGGGACCCGCTGAAACTACTGCTAGCTCCCTGACGTTAATTACAAAAACCGACGTTTTTCTTATGCACATGTTAACAGTTATACGCGGACATAAACAATACACAAGCCCCTACAAGTTAAATACACAATTCAACCTTGAAGCCAGCCTTTTGACAAGCCATTCCGTAAAGCTAACGCTAGCTTAGCGTAGCTAGGGTTACCTCTTTCCTGGTGGTTCCTCTCCGGCTGTACCGGGCGCGGCCTCGAGACTCGCCTTGGTCTTCTGCTAACGTTACTTGCTCTGACGGAGTTCATTTGGGGTGTTGATAATCTTGAAATGGCAAAGCCTTCACAGCAGAAGAGGCGACTCTAAGCACATCGTCTATGTAATTTTCTTGAGCATTGCACGATGTGCCATCTTTAGCCGTGGCACCTGAAAAACGTATCGCTGTGTGTTATTCCCGTTCCTCTGCACTGGTGTTACGTCTGGCCCCGTTCTACTGTAGCAGGAGGAGCCATAACAGACAGGCACGGTCCATGGTCGGGCCTCAGTAACATCACATGGGAGGACCTCTCGCCGGTCACATCGCTTTCCCCTTTCAAGGCGGTCAATTCAACAGTGATTAGCCTACATTTAATTTTCGAGCTCAGCCATTCAAGCACCCACCATGGGAAAATGTGCTGTTTGTCCCATATTAGCAGTCAACCTCACATAATTTGAAGGTAAATACAATCTGTATAATAATCCTTATAGGTGGAGGTAAGGTCATGCCCAAAAGCACATTGGCAGTCTCCTAGGCTAACTAATTGTAAAAAAAAAAACACTAATCAAGGAGTTTGAACATTCCTTTACCCAGAGCTCCAGAAATGTATGCTGTATGTAACACCAACATTCCCAATAACACATATCATATTTTGTCATGCTATCATACAGTTGGCCAATTTTTTAATGTTGACCAAATGTTATAAATGTATTTATTAGGATGAAGCTTTTGAGATGCAGCTTCTCGTTTTCAAGGGGGTCCCGGAGGTGAGTTGGTTTACAATGCATGATCTGTTAAAATACATTTAAAATAAAGGATATATGAGAACCCGCTGGGAAGATGTCCCTGGCAGTGAGTTGAAAACGTTTATGAGGCTACTGACAATGGCTTTAGCTTAAAGAAGAGGAAGTCAATACCATGATAAATTATCCAGGCATCAACAGTGTGTAGTGATTTTGCAGACTTTGTTTGAAGTAATGAGGAGCGGATTTTAGCAAGCAAAACTCTCCCTTGAATAATCTTGCATTGAGACTCACGATACATTTTGGATACAAGTGGCCAATATGCAATTATTTTTGTAAACAAATTAAGATAAGATAAAACTTTATTGATCCCATTATCATTATGGGAAATGTTTTAATAAACATTTTTTAAAAGGTCTCTGCATTTGACCCATCCTAGTGTAAGGAGCAGTCAGTGGGCAGCCACTTTGTACAACGCCCAGGCAGGGGACTGTGCCTTGCTCAGGGGCACCTCGTGGTACTTTGTCGTCACAGGACTTGAACCTTCCAGTTCCGAAGCCAAGTCCCATATACGGACTGGGCAACCACTGCCTTAGTTACTGTTCTGAGGACATGCACCTAGTATTGAACAAACGTTCCTTCACTTTCAAAAGGGTCTGTTGAAGAGATTTGGCACCTGCTAAAATGCTCAAAGTGCTAAAGTGCTCCCCCAGGCAGAACAGCTTGACATGTCCTGCTTGCTTTGGTATCACTCTGACTTGCTACAAGCAATTACATAATGGATGTTTGGATAATTTATTAATTTGTTGTCAAAAGATACTTTAGTCTTCGAAGATTCTGCTACAGGGAACCTTCGGTCAGCAAAGTTTTATTATGTCTTCTACAAGGGTTTATTCAAACTTTCAAACCTTACAGTGTCTAGTACACCATTTCATAGTGTTGTATCATGTTTCTAATATTGATAGGGAGGAAACTATTATAGCCAACCTGCCAGAGTTGAGGTATGACTGAACACTTAGAAAACCCAGTTTCTCAAAGTCCAAAATGATGTCTTTAAATGGCTTGTTATGTCAGTACAAAACCCAAGTTGATCACTTAATCGAGTAGTTGATTAATCCTTTTAGCTGTACTTCTGTCATTCAAGTTTTTCAGTTTAACAGAATCAATTTTCCAAAATAAGATGTGAAGTATTTTCTGTAACGTGGGTTTATTGATGGTCTCTCATTGGTCACTACATATAAACAAGTTGCAAAGTTGTCCACTAGATGTCGCCTTATCTCTACTTTGGTGAATTGACTGCATGTTGTGTTCAAGATGAGCATCACATTATACTTTGCATCAGTGGCATGTCACTTTTTGCCTCTATTGTCTGACTATTTTCCAGGGTTTCATGCTCAAATATGAGCTTTCTTTAAATACATCCTGAGCAGTTACTCCTGTCAGTCTTTAAACCACCCTCTTGCCCCAGGATGCTGCCATGGCAACTCAATTGTTTGTCATACAGTATCAAATTGAATGTGAGAAAGGATCTTCACTCTGATAAACTGAAAACGTAGTCAATATGTTTTTCTCATATGGAAATCAATATGTGCCTCCAGTGAACATATTGTCATTTATTAGCCTTTTTTTGGCTGTATTAATATAATACTGTATAACTGACTAATGAACTACCCACAGTAAATTAGTTAAACTGAGTTTCAAAAACTACCCTGTAACTGCCTTTAGGTGGCAGCATGCTCACAACCTTTTTTTTTAGGTTTCATACACCTCAATAGTATTTATATTTTCTGATTATGCATAATGGTATGTTTTATGCCTCCAATCAACCCCATTCCTGTCAGCAGGGCCATCTGTGATGTTATTGCTCTGTGGTCATTGACCCGTCTGTGATTTGTGTCTGTATCTCTGTCTGCCCCAAGAGGTTAATGCTGAATGACCTCATGACAGGAGTCTACTGAGATACTTGTGTCAGCCTTTGAATTGTACACAGAACCCTTAGTCCCACTAGCCAACATTAGTAGGTGTTATGCTACAACCTGAAAGAGTTATTGTGGTGTTGGCTGTGTTTCTTCCAATGTTAAATAGGCAGTTATGTGGCTAGTTATGAAATTATCACTTTTTTTTCTGAATGGATTTTTTTTCAGTAGTAACAGTGAATGACAAACTAAGTGTCCTTGTGTTCATGAGGCACTAGGTGTTGTCCTCTGATGATAAAATGGTTGGACTCAGTGTTGCCATGGCTAGAAGGAAAAAAATGTTTGCCCTGTCTTACGTAACCTTTATGTCTTCCTACTTCCATTTTCATAGTGAATCACCAGTCCGCTTTGACAAAGATACAGTAAAAATTACTTTACCTAAACCTAGATCATGTGGAGCTTAACTCTTAAGATATCCATTGTTTTCAACACTAATCTGTTAGAGATATGACAGTGAGGCACATGTGTTGGCTTGGTAACCAATCCAGTATCCAGTGGCAACAGAGGTCTATTGAATGCTGGGTGCATCTGTATTGGCTGCTGTGCCCACCACTCTCCTGTGTCACAAAGTCACAGATGCACATCCATATAGACGCTCTGAATAATAGCGGGGTTGTGTAATATTCAGCCCAGGAGTCAATATTGTGTATATGTGTGGTTGGGGAGGGGTCATCCGAGCACTGATGAACACAAATGCTCTTTGTGTTCAACGACTTAATGTACTGACCTGCAGGTGGTAGCACTCGCTGTCTCTGCCACTTTATCTGTCTCTCTATCAGATGTATACAAACACAACAGTTTATGCGCTTAAGTCTTTGTAAAGCATCCTCCCCTTGACATTCTATTCTTAAATGAAAAACGCATTTCAGTATTGTATTCATTCTCTGCCATCATTGAGTCCTATCCACATCTGAAGGCATCCACTGGTGCAGCAGCAGACACAACAGGATAAGCGTCTTTGTCTCAGACTCCTGTCTGTCAGAGACACCCCCCTCCCAGCCTCCTCTATTTGGGCGGCTGTTACAGGAGGGCAGATGGCTCATTACCATAAATAGGACAGAGAGAGAGAGTGAGTGAGGGGGCCGTACACACCGACCAACAGGACCACGGTGCCCCAAAACCAAGGAAATGGGAGGCCGTTGCTAGGAGAGAGGAAAGACAGCTTTATGGCAACACAAAGCTGATTTCCCCATCCGACCTCATCCCGCTCCCGCCCCCTCGTTCCCTGCTCTGGGGACCGAGTTTTGAATCTGCTGGTTGGGGACAGATGGTCGATGGGCCCCACCATCTCTACCACTGGACACAGGCTACACTGACACAGTCAGATCTGGCAGGACTGAATCACACCTTATCCTGTCCAACCTATGAGGAGCGGGAGCAGGAAGAGCTGGAGCCCAGGCCATCAGCTAAGAATAGATCTACACTTGTTGCCCACAGGAAATGTGTGGCTGCCCAAGAGATGATAATATGTTAAGAGTTTGTCATTGTAGTAGTGATATCTTTTCGCTAGAGTGAAAATCAATCACTGATGTTAATCACAGGACGCGCTCGCTTTTCTATTGTTGCTAACCAGTTAATGACAATGATTTGGTCAATCCAGAAGTTTTTATATGATACAGCCATCCACAAAACACACATACACAAACAATCCTGAATCATGAAAATAGTTTTATTTTAATCAATCTGGTACAGCTCGATTATTTGTAATCATTCTTGTTTATCCTAATCTGCATCTCAATTCATGTCATTGCCCTTGTTTTTAACCATGTTTGTTATGTGTATCCATCCATGGGAAATTGTAAAAAGTGCACTGAATTAGGGGAGAGTGAGGTAAGGTGAGGAACTTGGAAAGTACTACTTATATATATGTTTGTACCAAGACACCACTTCTGAAACAAAAGCACATCTGCTCGCACTCGACCTTTGGTTCAAAGGGCAAGAGCAGCCAACTGTCTGACTGACAGAAAGGAGGTGAGATCAAATGACAAAATGAGTCTAATCTAAATAAACAAACAATTTATATAAATAGGTCGTAATTATTGAATGGTTATCTAGATTACACACAACAATCTGTTAAATTCATATAATTTGCCATGATAATTAATGTGGGCTGCTGAGGTTTGGGACATTTTGCATATTGTCCTTGGGGAATTGGGGCGGGATGTTTGACAGTATAACATGCATGTGCTAGCAAGGAAGAGGGATGGGAAAGGAGGGAGAAAAAGGACAACTAACCAGAACGAGCGGAAGAAAGCGTGGCAGCAGCATGACAAGTAAGCAGAATAGAGGCGGTCCTGCATCACCTAGCCCTCCGCCCTGGTTGCATAGGAACACGAAGGCCCATGCCTACCCTGCAGACACACTCCTTTTCCTCTCTCCTCTGCCACGCTTCATTACCCAGTGCTCAGCCAGGCACAGAGAGTCACTGCACCACTTTCTCCACACTACAGCCGTGTGCCCACTCACAGCCGTGCAGCCAGGCTCCCCGTAGACCCGGGCAGGGTATAGCTGCCCCTCCGGCTTCAGGTCACACTCACTCTATATGCATAGTGCAGAGACAACATAGGGAAGTTTGAACTGGTATCATAACACTAAGCAGTGTTTCCCCAACCTTTTGTTTCTCCAGTCCCATAACATGACTTCAAGGTCAAATTGGCACACCTGTCATGTTCCAAATGTGTTCATTAGATATGATTTATAAACGGGATAATATCTCATAGTGGAATTATTTTCATACAGATGAACTGTCAACATTTATGTCAGTTTGATTACATTTCTATTTTAACTGTAGCCTCTTTATCCCTTCCTTTTAGCTACTTCTTCAACTGTAATTTGTATTTTAATTTTATGTATTAAAGAATGTGACACTTTTAGCAGGTGATTTATCCGCTACTTTAACCAAATAACATTTGTTGTCCCTAACTTTTGACTTACTATTTCTTACTTTTCCAACAATATGATTTTCATATATATGATTACAGCTGATTTTATATAGGATTTTTTTTTTTTTTTAAATCAGACAATACTTTTATTAAATAAATTCAGCTAATCTACAACCTACCTTTGGGTACATGTACTGTAGGCTAACTCAGAAATGGTGGTTTCACCGATGTTCAGAGTTGAACTTGTTAGATTATACATTTACAAACTGTAGATAAAAATCTATTTATCTGTCTTTAATATTGCAAAGCAGCAGGCAACCCGATCATTGTAATGTTTAGGAGAAACAACACACACTTATTCAAACTGCTTGAACAGCATTAGCGATCTCTCTACTATCATACTATGGAGCTAGTAGTGCCAGACAACACTGCTGGGCACAAGACCACTATTGTCCCTCAGGATAATGTACGCTTGTGACCAAGACGAGGCGGGGACAACCAGATGCTGTGAAAAGATAAGGGAGTGTCAAAGAACAAAGGTCTTGGTGTTGTGTTGTTTACACTCATCATTCAAATGATAGACGTCACAACTCTGATCTAAACTCTAGGTACATGTCGGAGTGGGTTGTCTATCCTGTATCCTCCTCCAATTTCACAGTTAATTGACTACAAGTGTTAATTTGCTTGCAAGGAGCAGTCATTAAGGTTGAATAACAAAATGTAGCCTGGCAATAGAGCAACCAGGGATCAATGGGTTAATTCAATTGCCTCTGCATGTGGTGTTTTGTAAAGCAAGGCCATTTGAAGTCCTTTATAAGGGAGTCATGCCGTTTTAGTGTGCTTAAAAGTGCAAAGAGATAGCATGGATATTGGTCAATAAAGAAAGAATAGAACGGCACCAAAGGCAATGACCAAAATTCAGAGCTGTGTGCTTGGTGACAACTAAGCAGAGAGATGGTTTACAGAGAAGTCTTTCCGTCTCTTTTTGCAGTCAAGTTTGGGAAAAGGCTGTCATTGTATACAATATAATGACTAACAAATGACTGCTTGTCTGCTTAAATGTGTAATCAGTAAAGCAATGTAATGGGTAACTTTTTAAACTTACAGATTTTACTGAAAATGTGACCAACCAACCCTCCATAAATCTTACAATTTGAGTCCTCTTCATTTTGGCTTAATCTCACCGCCTATGAGACAGGGAACCATCATTCTTGTATGGCAAGGTATGCCGAACATTTCTGCAGCTACATTTTAGGCAACTGTCCAGCAAATGCATTGTGTATGTTTATCAAGTTTTGTGGGTGTGGTAGAGGCTTTCAGCAAGAGCTTCCCTCTCAGATAAGTTTTGCACTAATTATGCAAATAAATTAGGGGGCACAGTGTAACATCTTGCCTGGTGGGGGTCTCAATGGTTATGTCTGTGTTAGTGAATGGGAGTCGTGTCTTCATTAGAGGTTCATAATTGTTTCCCTCTTCTTCTTTTTTTTTTTAAACTCTGAGGCCTAAAATGTCAATATAGGATTTCTGTCAACTGGTAATATCTCTTTACTCAACAGCGCTGTCTCATTAATCTTTTTTTTCATTTAGCTCTAATAACATGTAACCTACTGTCCTTTGTTCTCGTTGGCACGCTTAATCCTCCACTGGTACAAATTGACACTTGGGCCTGTTTATACAAGCGTTTGCCCAATTTAACCTGAACAAATACACTGAATCAATAGAGAAATACAGGATATTTGTTTGACTGCTGAAAGGATAATTCCATTGCCCTACATGCTGATAATTTTATTGCCTGTGCATTAAAGGAGGCACTTATCAGCTGACAGATAACAGACAATCAGCACTGCTGACACAATTCATAAGACTCGGTTAGCTGAATGGATTGTCAAACAAAGGCTTCTGTGGGCAAACACACTCTTCAGTTGAGGATAACTGCAGGCAAAAGCTGGGAGAACCTCCAGGGAAACAAACCTGGAGAACAAAGAAAGTGTTGCATTTTAAACAAGTTGACCACGCCTGGTTGCTCTGCTGGCAGTTAGAGGGTATGTTGTATATGTTAGACTACAAAGATATGTCTTTTGCCAATTTAACATATGAATAAAAGGTTTGCCATGCTTGCTTCTTGCTCTTTCCTCAAACAACAGTTGTTTGCTCCTTCCAGAGCAATTAAGTCACTCTGACTTCTTGCGCAAGTCCTTACTCGGCGTGGCTTCAAACACATTTGGGGTTGCCTCCTTGTCCTGGAGAGAATGCCAATACAACCTGTTTAACCAGTAACCCCCACTGACCATACTTATCTAGGAAAAATGAATTGCCATCAAGCCTTGGTGCATTATGTGCACTCATGTGTCTGTGTTTCTGTGCATGGATGTATGTTAGTGCTTTTTAATCTACTGCGCAATTCTCTTGATGAGTCTTCCACTTCGCATTTCAAAGGAGGTTCAAACTAATTAGCTCAGGGTGCCGGTTGTCTGTTGGTCTCAGTCCCATAACACCTTCAGGTGATTGTTCCAACATGTAAATCCTCGACAGCGACTTTATAGCCTACACTCAATGTCTCCTCCTTTCCAAGTTAGATAGGGTGGAATCCAGAGAAAATACACAAGAGCATGCCTTGTTTAAATATGTAGAAGACATCAATCAGGAGAAAAAAAGACGTAGAGATACAATACCTGCCATGTTTTTGGATTTGTGTTTGACAAAGAAAAAGTGTATTAAATATAAAGTATACCTATAACCGGGCCATTCTGTTCATTGTTTTAACAATGAGAGTTTCTCCTGGAATGTAATTTATCTTTACAGTTTTCACCTCCTTACTAGTACCAAGGTGTCAACATCTGTGTTTCCACTTCAGAAACCAAAGCAAGGTGTAATGAGAAAAAAGAAAGTGGAGAGAGAGAGAACAACAAAGGCAAGAGGACAGATGAATGAAGAGCAGCACACAAACAGGGGTTGTCACTAATAGAGAGTTTTATGAGCTCCAGACCTGCTGAAATGGAGTGCCGTGCGTGTGCGGCAGCTCTTATCGGCTGGCTGGCAGCGAGGGGAGGTTGAGAGCTTCCACACTTGCGCTCCGTAAAAATGGTCTGATTCATTTTCCGCATGAGAGGGTCTCACTGGGGCGGCATCAGACCAGCCAGTCCACACAGATTTATGGACCATTAAAGCAGCAGGCCTCCTGACCGCGATGCCTGCCACCATAGGCTGGCTGCTAAGACACACTGCTCCCTCATTCATGCTCGGCCACTATACTCTCCATCACAGCCTGGCTTCCTCATTGTTCATCCCCTCACCAGTACCACTTTTACTGCCTTACATGAACTCCTCTCATAGTCTATAATCCTACTATTCTCCACCTCACTCCCTTTGATACAAAGTTAACTGTTTACTGTAATTGTTCTCCCCCATTGTTGAGTTTACAAAGACTTTTTGTTATTCTGTCACCAAATGATCATCACCAAAGTTCCTCATCCCTGGACAGACAACATGCTATATTGTACAGGAAATGCTCCAGTACCATTACGGACCTCTCTGATGGTGGTCAGTGGGGCATGTTGTTTTAGCCTAACAGCTTTTACAATCAGATTATCACCATTGCAGGCACACAGACTAATGGCTCTGTCTTTTCAAGGCATCCTCAATCAACTGTTTCCCTGTGTGATTAATGCTTCTCGATCATCAATGCTTCCCCCCCCCCCCACCTCTCTCATTTGCTAGCTTTGCAACATCATCATCCCTACTAGTGATACTGGAAGGAAAAATGGGGCAGAGTCTATGCAGCTTGCTGGCCCTAAGAATAGCACTGTGTGCAAGGAAATGATGCCACAGCAACCTGAGCAAAGGCTAGGAACATGAATGAATAAATGAATATAGTGGTTTCCAAGGGCTGTGCCACTTCTGTTTGATAATCTTATACATTCTTTTTTTGTTGGACAAATGAAAATGGCCACATTTGATACCATTCTATGTGTTTCTATTTGTAAAGAATTATGAACAAACGGACACAAGATGAATAAGGAAGTCACTGAAGCAGCCTGTTAATGATAAGCACCAAGCCTTAAATCAAGAAAATACTTTACACACTAACACTCAGGTATTTAGCCTGACAAATAGCCGCCATTGCACTGCTGAAAAAGCCTGTTTGTCCAGCTTGAAGAAGGGGAAAAACAAGGGTGTGCACCAGTGTAGAAATATTTACAGCATTACTGCAATGGCCTTGTTGGGGTTTAAACACAGTAAAAGCAAACAGAGAGGCTATTAGATCAGTCCACAGAGAGCTACTCATGTATACGCGTATGAAATGGAGTGGCTGAGATGAGGACGGTATCACCATAATGTGAAAGTTACAGTTTGGTGTGAAGTCAGTTGGCCAGTAAAGCTGCACTCAACAGATAGCATGGAAAAGACAAAAAAACGGTCTACTGGTTTTCCCATAGGACACTTTTAGCTAAAAAGCCCGTACAAACATGTGAATGACAAAGCCTGTCCATTTTGTTACACAAGCAAGCACAGAAAATGAGTTTCAGCCGCGACTGGGAAAAAGTAGGCTCTGCTTTTCCTTCTCAATTCTTCTCTTTGTCTGTATTCTCAGGCATCACCCAGCATGTGTCTGTTGTGTATGGTATATACAGGTCACGTTAGCTCCTTGTATCATCGTTTACTCTGGGAGGGGCCCTGTTGAGGTCCACTATCGTCACGAGGCTGGGTGTGGTGACACATCCTTTCTCTCCGCTCCGAGGTGTTTGTGTAGCCTAAATAACGCGGGAGTGTTTGTGTGTGGGACCCCTCCGGCTTGATCACTCACACACTTAATTCATAATAAATCCCATCACTCCTTCACATCATTCATTAAACGTGTTTAAAACACTATAAAACACATTTAAATCCTCTACGTTACGTTACAAGCAGCTGGTGATAAAAGTGAAAGCACATTGCACGATGCAAAATAGGATGGCGTGCGCGTTCGCGGAGCTACTGCGCTGCGGCAGTTGCCAGGGGAGATAGGAGGGGAGGGGTTTTGATTGGCTGAAGTGGGCCTTGTTGCCTTGACGACGGCGAGGGGTTTGGTAGCGTTGCCGTGCGCTGTGTGATCTGCGCGCTGCGTGTATGGAGGAAGCAGCTGCTGATCTGATCTCTGACATTGTGTGAGACAGACATCTGAATAAACTGCGTACAGACGTGTCTTTAAACATACCGCAACGAGGCACGCCGTGCATGATTGTAAGTATTTGCTGCTTTTCTTTTAATTTGTCTGTAGGTATGTTGTGTTTGGGTGGATACGGGTTGTGTTTCGAACAAGCGAAAAAGTAAATGTGGTCAAGTGACTTTGCTTAGAGCAGCCAGCATGGCAGAACAAGCGACAGCATGTGGCCAGCTAGCTAATGTTAACGTTACTTCTCTCTGCTATCCGGGCTCATTTATAGCGATAAAGCATGTGTATCGTTTGGTATATGAAGCTAGAACAATATTGTAGATAGTTAAAATGTTATGCTAACACTAGCCGTATATTTACCTTCACTCACCCACCGAGCTACTGCTAACGCTACTTTGCCTCACGGACCGGTTGTTCTGGTTGAGCTAACGTTGTTAACAGTTACAGCTAGTATACCGACTATTTGTAAAGCTGAACAACATGTAACTAACCAGAGATAAGTCACTTTGTAACGAGTCCCGTGTGTTTTATAGTGTTGTGCAATAGTCCACGTCATTCCCTGTAACTTTGTATTCCTTATTGTGTTACTGGCTGCTGCTTGTTAGTGTAGTCTTGGGTCCGTGGTGAGTAATGCCACAGTCTACCTAGCATTAGCTACAAAGCATATTAGTTTCCTAACAGCACTTCACTTTTCACTCGCTTCGACTCTTTGTCATTTAAAATCTTTGGTTTTCACCTATTTTCTCAAGTTGTGGGTTTGAAAGTTAAAAGCGCGATACCACGTTTGTATTGTTTTTATCTTAGACTCATATCCTCTCTTTAATATATTTTGATAATTTAATATTTCATGGTATATTACGACTGCACCAGAGGTTGCGAGGCTACACTGGCTAGCTAAGCACATGATGTAATGGATTATCACAAGATTGTCCCAGATACAGCTCTACAAACAATGTCAGAGTGTAGGAAAAATATCTCTGTTTAATCCAGAGGGATGTTGTTGTTGAAAAGGTCTTCAAATATGTTATGTTATTCAACGTGTCCTGTGTTGTCTGCCCTTGTGGCCCCTCTTCCTCTTGCCTGTCAGTGTTGTATTTACTGGACCTCATTTAAAATTCATTTTGTGCTCTGAGGTTTCTGTGTGTATTTGGAAAAGGTGTTAGGAAAATATATTTCCCTTTGTTAGGTTGTGACATTAATGTAGACTGACGTAGCTTTCTTCGTACTTGACAGTTGTTAAAGCCCTAGTGATACATAGAAGACAAAGGCAACAGGAGCTTAAGGGACAAACGTGCAAAAAAGAAACAGATGTTGTCAATCTGTCATTATTTTACTGGCAGAATCTCCTCCATGGTCATGTTGTAGGTCAAACCATCTGTTGTCGTCTTTGCTGTTGTTTGTAGTTTCAGCATGTATCAACTCCTGTACACGTTTGTATGTACGCCTCTAGAGGGTCAGGACTGTTGCCTCCCAGAATAGATGAGGGTCTGCTAACTTTACTGACATTCATTTCTATTAATAAGACTTGTCGTAACCCAGGGATGTGGCTATTGCTGAAGTGAAATGGCTTTAATTACTACAGGGATCTAACGTATTGTCAGTAGAGTTTAAATACCTTTAATATTGTACCTTCATAAGGTCATTTCAATTGCTAGAATATTCCTTTAAGACGTTGTAGTTACCAAAGATACTGTAGTGTAGTATTACTCCAACGTTCGAAGTCCCTTTCTTTAAGGTAAAATGGGAGCCAGAATATTTGAATATTCTTTTAATTTGTAGTGGGTCTGCTCACAGTTTTCTATGGCTGAAAGACTTGGAAATCATATGCTACATATGAAAACTTAAACCTGAATTAGACTTTTCTTTCTTAAGGTAATGTACATTTTTTCCAAAAATAACCTTACAATAACATAAGGTACTTCAATGTTACAAATGTTGAATAAACCAATACAATAGAAGACATATTGTAATCAAATTGATCTCAAACCTCTTCATGAATGCCATGCTTTATTTAACAATTTGGTAAACACATTGGTGTCACTTATCTGATAATTCGCTCCATTGTACTGCACAAATGCCAGAACAGGAAGATGTTCCTCTGAGGATGTTTGATAACAATGAACCAGTATGACAAAAGAAACCACCACATCATAACATTTATGTGAAGTGAATTGTTAATGTACAGAGTACATTTCAGGTCCAATGGCGCTTTGTTGTCTTGCTTAGCGATGACAACATACTAAATATGATATACAAAACACCTTATAAGGAATTTGACTTATATTGCATTGTTGCTTGCATCAGTGACACTCATCTAAGCACTAATCTGCACTTCAAAATGGTGGTGTTGCCATGTAATCAGTCTTATCACAGAATTGTGTACTCTGACCCAGGAGTAAATGAAAGGTTGCGTCCTCTAAAATCCACCATGTTCTCTGTAGGTATACCAGTGGTTTTAAATTCATTACCAAAGCGGACCTATGTGGCTGAAACTTAGTGGATTGCTTAACACAGTCTATGCAGGTTTCTCATGGATTGGCTCAGCAGAAAAGCTCACCGCTGTAAAACCTACTGTTCTGTGAACACCCTGTAATTACAGTCATTTGTGACTTTGATTTTACAGACTGTTTTAAATCGTTCTAATGGTAGAGGTTGAATAATTTGATGATTGGCAGAAAAAGGATGGTCATTGTTCACTTTAAGTAACTCTATTCCTATAATTATGTTGTTGTGTGAATATTGTGTTTTAACACATTCCAAATGAAAACATGATTTAAAAAAGATTAACTGCATATCTTGTGAAGGAATTCAACAAAAACAACCTAGCTGTTTTATTGTAAGCATCGGATGTTTTTGTATATATCAGCCACAACAAGTCTGCATAGGCTTTTGTTTTTATGAACAATGTGTTCTCCCTCAACCTCCCATTCCTAGGGCCAGTTGTTAAATTGAACAGCCATTTACCTTTCTGAGTTCAGTCATAAATCGGAGAGCTCCAGCTCTTGACTGCTGATGTTGGCCCGTCTGGCTTGTGGAGTTTACAGCTTCATGCAGTTTAGTGGCAGTTGGCTTGAATAATTAAAGTTCACATGTGTGTTTCATCACCTGCTCACACCCCCTGTGTGTTTTTGAAGGAGGGACAGCCCCAGAAGTGTGTGGTCTCAGGTCTGACATTCTGCTCATCAAACATGGGTGGTAACTCTGAATTTGAAATGCAAATGTAAACACACATGTACAATTAGTTCTGATGTTTCACAAAAGTAAGAGATCTGGGCACATCTGAATTACATCTATTTATATCCCTTATTCTTCCTGTTTAACTGCTTACTATTTCACAAACTGGGGTCAACGTATTGTCAGTAATGTCATGACAGCAACAAAAGCAGTACCAGTTGCAATCTGGTTCTGCAAGTCTAAAATGACAAAGTGTGAGTATTTTGAGTTTCTCCCTCAGTTTTTCCTCCATACGCCTGCCTCTGCGTGTGTGTATTTGCAGAAGTTGCGAATGGGCAGAGTGTGTATTCCTGTTGTGGCGCCCCTCAGTCTACTCCAGTTATTGTTTT
Organism: Pseudochaenichthys georgianus; assembly: GCF_902827115.2. Lineage (NCBI taxonomy): Eukaryota > Metazoa > Chordata > Actinopteri > Perciformes > Channichthyidae > Pseudochaenichthys > Pseudochaenichthys georgianus. Next base: position 19,915,496 of record NC_047517.1, read on the forward strand.
ACATCTCTTGATTGGTCGCAGTGGTTATGAACAGACTCTATAGTGAACTACACCCCCCTCTAACCCCCCGTCACAAGACGGGGTGGAATCAAGACACAACCCATTAGGGCCAGAGTCTTTGAACGCAACACTAATGTGGACGTTGCCTTGATTGAGAGAAAGGAAGAAGCAAGCAAGGCTGTGTCATGTGTCACAATGGCTCTTTGTCTCATCACCCCTGGCTGAATTAATGGGATTTATTTAATTGATGGGAATATCACAACAACACAGGCCAAACAGCTTGTGTGCTATTTATTAGGATCTTCGAGGAGCTGAATGAGCAATGTATTTCTTGCTTTACCAAAATATTGTAACCAATGCCAACCAAGAGAATACAGTACCATGACGCCCTGGTAAAAAGCTGGTTAGGTGTTTGGCCAAAGTGACATTTAAAAATAAATGTGAAGCTTCATACCGTTCATACCGTCTTTTGCGCTTTAGTTGATTCACTCACGCCCAAAGCTTCTGTAAATATTGTCTTTCTTTAGGAACAAGGTGCTTCCAGCAATACTCGTACTGTCCTATACGGGTATTTGTGAGAGCCCTGTGTCCACACTGTATTTGACATTTGAAGGATTCCATTAGTTTGATATGATTCACAAATATGTTTGTACTTTTGGCCACATAGTGCTTTCTGGGTTTCTTGTACACAAAATTGAATTTGAAACAAATACTGGAAATTAAATGGAAAGTAATCTCACACACAGCACATTCCTGGGAGGACTAAACTTCAACAGAGATGTATACAAACTTTAAAAAATAAACCCTTAAATGATGTATTAGAAGGATTTAAAGCATGGACTGGCCATTAGTGCTTCTTTAGCTTTCAAAGGTATGAGGTTAGCTCCTGCTAACTGGTGGTGAGTGTTTGTTCACTGAACTTAGTCACATGACCCAAGAGATAAGGTTTCAGTGTTGGCCGGGGGGCTGGCGTGTACTTTTGAAGGCCTCACCTCTGTTGACAGTCAAAGTGCAGTCCTGTGAGTTTGAGTCTGAAATCACTGTCTCTGATTAACACCACCATAACCATCAATTGTTTTCTTTGCTTTGTTTCCCCCCCAACCTTTAAGTGATTGCGTCAGTCAATACATTAAGTTGGACTCGGGTGTTTGTCAGCAGTCTATAGGCAACATGCTGCTGGAGTTCATAGACTGCCAAAGTAAACCCGGCTGCTTCAGCTACCTCTCGCTGCTCCAGTCCACTGTGTTGGTGTAGAGCGGCCCTGACTGTCTCTGTGTGAAGTCTGAATTTGTTTTCTAAAAAATGAACTTCCTCAACAGGCAGGAGGTGTTTCCTTCCCTCCCGGTCTGCTGTTTTGAAACTGTGAGGTGAATACTGAGCACTTCTCAATCATGACTGGAGCAAAAACAACTGCTCCTTTGTGTGGGTTGAGTGTGGGGCCAAATGTAATGCTTTGTGCAAGCTTTTTCATTAGCCTTCACCTTCAGGCACCGAGTAGTTCCTTTTTAATCCATTGAGTAGTTTGATTTGGGAATGTATCATTTAGACGTGCTTTAGCAGTAGCCTGATTAGCCTTCACATTAACTGAAGCTTTATTTGTTATTGCATAATTTGACCCTCCCTTTAAAAAAAGACGACCACTCTCGAACAGCTTCTCTCTCTCTGTGTCTCTCTCTCCAGCTCTAGCTCACCCCCCCCTTTGTCTCATTCACATTTTCAGAGCTCCAGCCAGACTGGGTAGTCACCTAAATATCAGTTTCAAATAACAACCCTTGCCATGGGGCGTTGCGACACACCTTTGTGTATCTACCATAGAGGTGTAACTGGTTTGTGTCAACTGTTCTTGTTAAGAGGGTGTGGCGTGACTACGTTGGTGCATGAACTCACGACAGTACACTAGCTGTGTAGTTTTGTTATTTACAATAAAGTAATACGTTGTAAAATATGGGCTTCTTGATTGATGGAAACAGGGGTAAAGTATGTCCTAATGGCTCATAGTCAGTAGTGCCATGACATCCAGGTTGGCTGTGGCCCTTCCCACTGCTCTTTGTCAGACAGGTTTTTGTTGAGCAGCGGCAGACTGCTGGCCTCAGCATTTTCCGCCTGTATTGATCTCCCCACATTAGCTCTCTTCATGCACAGACATGTGCACAATTGCTTCCCTTACAACATTGGCTGCCGTGGCAACTGAGTCCTGAGATTCGCTCACAGAAAACATCTCAAACTAGTACCTCTTCATTTGGACGCCGCTATCATCTCCCTTACATTCCCTGTACATATTTGACACACCAGCGGCTTGATTTGCCACTTACAGCTATCTCCATATGTCTTTGTGTATTTTTGAATAGGCTAAGTGCTTAACAGGATAAAAGAGCAGTTTGAAAGGGGGGGGGGGGGGGGGGGGGGAAATGTGCCTTGGCACCTGCTGTTGGAGCCTGCCTGTTTGCACATGAATATGATGAGGCTATTTTAACTTGCAGATGAGCCACCAGGTCAGCAGCGTTGCAGCTTTGGTGTATTTTCAAGGATTCTGCAGTCAACAGGCCAGCCCGGCTTATTAGCTCCCCTCTCCACACTAGTGTCCCATTATTCAGCGCATTCCCAGCCGCCTTCCTTTGATGCCTTTTTCATAAGAGCAATGATAACTGCGATCATGGCAACAGCGGTGGAAATTGACCAGCTGCAGTCACACTGGAACACTTCCTGTACGGCTGGATGCAAGGCAGCTTTCTCACTCGCCACCCGGCCTCTGTTGACATTCTGGAGGAGACACTCAAAAGAAGATGAGCGCTCTCTGGCACCCAAGGGCCCAGCTGAGAGGTCATGGCTGTGAGGATATACGGAGGTGAAGCTCTCTGGTGCTTTAAGGTGAATCAGCGACCTGACGCTCACCCCAGGCAGTGGCTTCTCCGTCATGATGTTCACAGGCTCGTGGCCGTTTGAAGACGAAAGGCAAAACTGCGTAAAGTGTTTACAGTTGACTCCAGAAAACGATTGAACCACTCCTTAAATTGAATTATGATGCAGTCAAAGCTTTTCTTCGCCACACCTGTGTTGGCTTGTTTTTTATGTGACCTTTACTGTTTGTCGTCAGCATGCATTGGGTAACAGTTGTGGATATAGGCTCTAAAAGAACACTCTATAGTAGGGCTTTCTTGAACAACCATCCTTTTCAGATGGAATCAGCACTCATCCTTGCTTTTCAAGACAAACATATAAACAGTTTGTAAGATCTTTCTTACCTTGCCTTTTCAAAAGCACTGGGTATTTGGCCTGTGCACACCGATAGCCCAATTATGAAATTATTTTTGGAATGATAAATAATATTTCCCTCCAATGTCTGTCTGCACTGTCCCCTTTTTCTATTTGTAAATGTCTTCAGAGTAGCAACTTGTCGTGTCAAGAGATATCTTTCTGTGCTTTGGTCTCTTGAGCAGAGATTGTCTTTTTACACAAATGGGCAGTTCTCTCGCTGCCTGCCATATCTGATTGCTCCACTTTGCTGAGAGCTGTGATTCATCCTAGACGGAGGATAACTTACATAGCCTTCCTCACACCACTGAGTGTCAGCTGGCTCACTCCCTCCTCTCAGTCTTTTGGTCTTTATTATACACTTTCTGTCTTGTATAAATGATTTCATTCTTGGATTGCCCCTTCCTCTGTTCACTCTGCCTGTCCCTTTGCCCTAGGACTGCAAAGCTCTGTGACTTTCATCTTTTTTGTTAGTGATCAAGATCGCACAAGAACATTTGGCTCACAAGGAAATGTCAATCGTGACACATTAAGAGACATACAATAGGGGATTGACAGGCAAAAAAGAGGTTACAATGTGACCTATAGAGCAGACAGGATGTACTATTATGACGGAAAAGTAAACAATATACTTTAAAGACTGAATGAATCACAACCTTAGAATTAACTCTGAACCCAAATATGATCACTGTGCTATATGTTTACCCCCTCATTGAGTGGTCATTTAGTAAATGCCTCCTCCCTCCCACTCATGTTCTCCTGACCGCGTGTGTGAACACTCCCGCTCCTGTCTCACCCACTGCGCAAACACTCGAGTTTGACCTAATTCCTACCTACCTCCTACCTGTTCGCCTTTACCTCACCACCGTCCCAGACCCCCCCCCCCTCCCAGATCTGGTGTCCACCCATCGGGTGTATCGGTAGTTTTCTGTACAGGGTGGCTGATCATGGCTGGTCTGTGCCAGAGCCAGCCAGCATGGGTTATTATTTCCTTATTGTATCCATACATCTTGTTTGTGGGATGTCTGCTCTTAATTGAAGGGATGGCATGGTTGTCATGGTGACACAAGGACATAAAGCCTGTTGTGAGATGAGCCAAAGAGTGATCTCTTTGTGCTCTTGGCCTCATGAACCAGCAAAGCTTGAATTGAATGGGTTAACAGAGGTTTATTGGATGATAATCTATCTTTAAAAAAAGTACTTATTCACTTATTTAAGTGGTCTTAGACTTTGACATATCTTTTTATTTGCCTGTAATAAAAATCAAAGCTCAATATTGGGTTTAACTGAACACTCCGATAGTGTCATTGCTGAACAATTCCTTCTCTGAGCCCATGTTAAAAAAAATCACCATTGTCTTATTAATAAGGGTACTTGTGTGGGATTGGTTAATGATACAGTGCTTATGGCAATATTGAATTTCCTTGTGCTGTTAAATGTCCATCAACTCCCGGGCTTGTAGCCTCTTTTCACTACTTAATCTAGCATGTGACAAATTGAGGCTTGATCCTGACTGAATGCAGATCAGCCTATAAGAGCAATCCACTCTGTAAGATGGAGGCCTTCCACTCATTCCTGCAGTCGCTGGATGCTTTCATGCTCATTTACACATAACTAGCAGCTGGCTCCTGTCCGCTACGAGGTGGGCGTCGAGTAGTGGAGCCTTAAGTCGCTGGAGTTGCTTGAGAGCACCTCCTCGAAGGTCCTCGGCTGGAGTCAAGAGGAGGGTGTGCTGAGAGCCTCTCGGTCCTCGCCAGGCGTGGAGGAGAGGGACGAGGAGAGGGACAGTGAGAGGGCCAGGACGTGAAATAGAGGCAGACAGGCGCAGCCACAGGGGGGGGGTGCCCCCAGGGAAGACTTAGGAAAACAAGGTCAACGCTTGGTACATCATTCCATGGTGTCGCATCCAGTTATTTCACGCTGCCAACTTTGTTATGAAATCAGTTCACCATCAAAAACTGTGGTTTCTATCTACATTTAACGTTAACGACCTCTTCTTTCCTTTCAGACCTCTTTGATTTAATGGGTCCAATCATTGGGATGTCACCAGATAAGAAAACGGAAATTCCGGGTATGCAAGAGGAGCGGACGGGGCTCGTATGTGGTGTGGGAACACTGCCCGAGGCGGAGTGTGCGTCCAGTCCGCTGGCCACCAACGTCGATCGAACTGGAGGTACAGAGGATGAGGAGCTCACCAACCTCAACTGGCTGCACGAGAACCTGCTGCAGAACTTCGCTCTGGGGGGGCCGGAAGCTCAGCCCAGCGGCAGTCCCCTCTTTGACATAGAGGGAGACTACGGGCCCAACCAGGGGCCCTCGTCTTCCTCCTCATCTTCGTCACACGGCAGAGGCAGGGAGCGAGACTCGTTGAAGTCCAAGCCCCCGTTCTCGTTTTCTCTCCTCATCTACATGGCCATCGAGCAGTCTCCCAGCAAATCTTTACCAGTTAAAGAAATCTACGGATGGATTCTCGAGCACTTCCCTTATTTCTCCAACGCTCCCACTGGCTGGAAGAACTCAGTTCGTCACAACTTGTCCCTGAACAAATGCTTCCGCAAGGTCGAGAGGAGTTTGGGAAAGGTAGGTCATTGCCCTGTCTGCTAACTTTCATGCACTTCACACAGATTTCCACTTAGAAAACTGATCAAATTAGCCCCCTCAAAACAGTGTTTGATGATGTCATATTTAAATGTCTGAATGCCAAAATGTGTCCACTTTGCTGAACAAGGTTCTGTGGGTAAACAGTGCATTTCAGTGTGAAGCTGCAGCATGCGAGTGTCCAGGACTGTAACTCAGCCAAAGGCACCTCTGAGTCTTCTGCGATAGCGCTGGAATATAGTCAAGGTTGTATATACAGTACTCCTCTTGAGGAAATGCAAACACAGCATGCCACGATAGGACTTTATCTTCCAGAGAGAGGCTTCCCACAGTAAGAAACCTCAATATCTCTCTGCGACAAGGAAGCAAACGTGACCTGCAGTGAGAGATGAGTTTGTAAGAAGAATCCGTCAGCTTGGTCCTGGCAGAGTAACATGTCACTCATGCTCATTTGTGTTTGTGTTCCTGTGTAGAAAGGGGAAAAGTGAACCTTCTCACATGCCTGTGACAAAATAAAAAACACATCCTGCCTGTCCTGCAGTGAACAGCATGTGAGACGAGTGAAACATTAGCTGTGAAATGTACATTTACTTCCCTCATGGTTGCGATTATCATGTAGGTTGAACAATGTGGTGAGGGACAGACGTAGCTGCTCTTTGAAAACATTATACACACTTTAAAGTCCCTAATAGTTGCACATCTTATGTGAAATGAAAGCTCGTAAAGTACATTTTGGGTGTTATTTTTTATTAGGGGCTAAATCACAAGGTCTGTTAATCTGCTTCATCAGTGCTGTTGGAGTGTAGTTGGATCAGAAGGAATTGAAGTGGCTTGGTAACATAAGCAAACGACACCAAAGCTGTCGTCACTTATTCATGCAAATGTTGCTCGAGCTCTTTACTTAACCTTTACTCTAGTTTGCATTTGTTTTAGCCACGGGAAGGTTTCCAGGACCATAGCCAGGCTTTTTTAGACGCAACCTTGTTTGCATGTGACTGCACAGATACAGGGAGCGACACGACAGCGGCCATATTGAGCTCCAGTATGAGTTCAGACTTGTGTCCGGTAGAGCCCGCGGTGCCTGGCTAAGAATGGTGGTTAGCGCTCAGCGAGCAGCAACATGGTGAGGCGCAGGCGGCTCAGCATGCAGGTGCACAGCGTGAGCCATTCGTCTGCTGAGAGACCAGTTTCACATGACACTGGCTGGTGGTTTCCGTTGCCATGGAGACATTTCCTTCTTCCTGCATCAGGGCTGGTTGGTAATCTGAGTCAAGGTTATTCTCCTCCCTCCCTCGCTCTATTCTCCTCCCAGACTGGGCCATCAGATAAAGTGACAGTTAACACACTCCCGCACACATCGCTCACAGTCATTCCTCACACACAGCGGATATTTCCTCCCTTTGTTCAGGCTGCTAAGGAATTCCTAGTTATACTTTGGCTTTTACAACTGGTTTGTTTATGATGTAGCGCTCCTATGAGAACCCTCTCAGTAACCTTTTAGCTGTTTATCAGTGCATTTGAAATGAAATCTGACACCTCATTATGCTGCTTTCAATACTGTCTACAGTAGCACCTGAGAATCTTCTGGAATGTTGTGAATGTGAGCATGTAGACAAGACATACTTTACATCATGTTGATGGATACAAATAGGTTTGCCACTATCTAAATTCGCTCAAATCTCATTTCTACGGATTAACAGTTAATAGTGATACGGTGCAAAGTAGTGAGCATTACTCTCTTAAGGGGAAACGTTATTGTTTTGCAAGTTAAGGGGAAGGAAATACATGTTTGTTCAAAGATACACATTGTTTTGGTGAGAGATACTGTATAAATAAACTTTTGTTTGTTTACAAGAAAACTCAACAGCGTGCCTTTTTGTTTAAATATAACCAGAGACGAATCATGAATTCTAGACAAAGCTATGGCTGTTCTGTCACATAGCTGTGTACTGTTCAGGTATCTGGACTACTCTTTTCCATAAAGGAACCTCTAGATTTACAGTAAATACAAATTCGTCTCCTCGCAGTTTTTCGCTACACTTTTCTTACTTTGTAACCTGGGTTAGAAGATTGACTGTCCCTGCTTTGTTTTACAGGCCAATGGGAAAGGTTCTCTCTGGTGTGTTGACCCCGAGTACCGCCCCAACCTGATCCAAGCCCTTAAGAAGCAGCACTTCCCCGCCGCACATGCCTTCTGCACACCACCCGCCTCCCCTCCCAGGTAAACTTTCATCACTCTCTGGAATGTGTGGATTATGGGTTTGAATGACACTGCAGCTGTGTCTCAATGAAATCAGTGTTACGCTTTACATTTCTCAACATTTCCTTTGAAACTCTTATTTGCAGTGCCTCCTCACCCCCTCGCCATCTCTTTCTACAAGGCTGCTCATTCAAAGGTGAGACGGACGCACACAAACCTATTCTTAAGTGTTGATATTTGCATCAAACGCAGATTTGTACAAACCAGTTCAGTTTGTTTTAGCTTGTGTTTGTGCAGTATTTTGATTATGTTGCCTGTTCACATTTCAGCCCCAGAACATTCAGCATCACTGTGCTTGTGTCCTCAACTCTTGGTTTGATTTGGTGCTTTCGAGTCATTGATGCCTCATGTAGAGCTTAATGTTGAGAGCTCCCAGTCAGTGTATCAGTCTCCTCTCTCCCCCACCTCTCTGCCTCTTGGATTTGTAACCTTGACGACAGGCAGAGGTTCGGTTGGTGCACTTAGTCTCACTGTAATCATTAATAATTTAGACCCCCAGAAGTGAGCTACGAGGCTTTTAGACGCTTTGTCAGGTCTGAAAAGATCGGATGCGATATCAGTGGCTTCAATTCATCCTCTGGTTTGTTCCTCTGAACCTTCTGCTTATCCAATCCATTCAGTACAGGTTATTGGGTCACTACGACTTTAGTCTATAACTATTGAGCCAGCCAGCCAGTCCTAGCAGAGATGCCATGCTGCCATGCTTTCACACCTCAGGACTGACCATCATGCATGTTCTCTCCTCTTCCAGAATCTGACATTGATGCTGCCACTGCCATGATGCTCTTAAACTCTGCCCCCGGGCACCACGTTGACCCATGTAAGAGAATCCACAAGCTACCATACTTTCACCAACTCTTCAAACTCTTTGTCTTCTACCCCCCGACATACCACCCTGTCATTGCTTACGTCTTCTTTTATGTTGTGTGCTTTAACTTGTGATGTGTATATGTTCATGTTCTTAAGACAATGTGCAAGAAATGGTTCAAGGTTAATACTGAAAAACTTCAGCCATCAGCCGGTTAGCTTAGCTTAGCACAAAGTCTGGAATTGGGGGAAATGGTTGACCCGGCTCGTTCCAAAGACGACAAAATCCACCTACCAGAATCTTTAATGCGGGTATGAGGGTATTTGCTAAAATGATTAACTATACCTTTTAAAAAAAATTATTGATTCAAAAGAAGAAGAAATAATGCAAGTATCGCACTAACTTTAGGCAGTTTTAGCATTTTTTTGTTCAGAATATTTATATGGTAAATAGTCAAATGTGTATTGTGTTATAAGTTCTGTTCTATTTTTTTTTTATCAAACTTACTTGTTGTCACTCAGATAACACATTGAGGCCTGCGACTAACCATTATTTTCATTGTCAATTTATCTGTTAATTATTTTTGCAATTAACCTAGTGATTTACTGATCAACAGAAAACATTATATTTTTAATAAGCTGATTATTTGATGATCAAATTAGTGGCTGGTTGATTAAAAATGTAACAATTAGTTGGTTATTCAATTAATATTTGTCGCAGATTAATTGTATATTAGATAAGGATCATTTTAGTATAATTGGGTTTAGCTAATATCTGTACTTTCCCCATCAGTGGTATTTTTAAATCAGGCTTTCCCTCTTGGGCTGAGACACGTCTCACTTCTGCTTTTCTACTTGTAAACAAGGTGTGCTAAAGTTAAAGTATGTGGTTCACTCTTCTTCTTTTAAAAAAAACCAAAAACGGGTTTACTGTAAAGTTACATTAGGATGTACTGATCATCAGTCGCATGCTTTCTAAGCCAACTCAATCGAGACACGTAGCTTAGAGTCTGCGCAATTAGTTTTACATGCAATATTTAGAGCGTTTCTCACACTGTAACAAGCCTGTACAAATATCCCTTTTGCATGTGAGTGCATACATAACACTCGATCCATCTTCTGCTCTCCTCAGGCAATTCTGACGGCCCCCTGGACCTGTCACGGCCCGACTCGGTCCTGGTGAGCAGTGACCCAAAGCAGGACCACAACTACAGCAGCGTGGCCCTGCAGCGCTGCTCCTCTCGCTCCTCCTCCTCGTCTCTCTCCTCCCTGGACGAAGGAGGCTGCGACCGCAGACAGTCGCACCGCGCAGGTAGCGAGGGCTTCCACAGCGACGAGGACTCCGACGTCTGGGACGAGAGGGGCGTCCACCAAACCTCGAGACGTCCGCCGGCCATCAAGTGGCCCGTCGGGAAGAGGGCGCGGCGCGAGGTGAAGCCGGAGCTGGACGAGGAGCTGAAGGAGGCCGCCGGCTCCTTGCTGCACCTCGCCGGTATACGCAGCTGTGCGGAGGGATCCAAACGCACTGTCAAGAGCACAAAACTTAACAGGAAATGAAGATTATTTTTGCCCCCCCCCTCCCAACCCCCGGCATCAGACTCCGGACCCTGTGAACCCTAATCTCTGACCCCTGATCGTGTGCCCCAGTGTGCCTCCTTCTCCTTATCTGATCGTTCATTGGCCATTTTGAGCCTTTCTTTTTGTTCGGGAATATCCCTGTCCAACAAAACAAATGGCAATAGTATCGTTCACACAGGAGAACAAAGCCATATAGAGACTTTTGTAACTCGGGGGGTGACTGCTGGGGTTGGTATTCGGGCTGTGGAGAACCATCAAGAAACCTATCCAAAATGTCCTGCCTGCTTCTGTTGGATTAGAAGATTGTGATTCAAGACTTTGTCTCGGAATGACAAAGTGAGAAAAGCTGAAGGTTTTATAACTCAAAGCGTTTGCATGCTTCCTCCTCAAACCTGTATCCTCTTCCAAGTGAATCTATTTATGAAGCGAATGAGTGCATGTTTGTAACAGACAAAACCTAACCTCCTGGTGTTATCAGCTTCTCCTTTTTGTGCTAAAGAAAAAAAAAATGCCACTGTTTTTTGAAAGGAATCCTCTTGTAAGAGAGATGCAATAATTAATCCACAACCTTTAATGACTTAATTTCATGGTGGCATTTTTTACGAGTTGAGTATGCTAGTTAAACTTTACAATTAAGAGAATGAATGGAGTAGTACTATAATCTTGTTATGCGATAAACTTATTACACACGAGCTCTAGCTCTATTTCAGGATAAGCAAGATGTGGAAATAGTATTACTCTGCCACTGCCAAATTTTGTTGCAAAGTTAGCTATACTACTTCGCTCAGTTTTGTGCGGCCATTACAGTGCTATACAAATGTTTTTTTCCCTCACAAATCCACCGCTCATCCTGTCAATCTACTTTCGTTCATCAGTGTGTTTTTGACATTTTGTGCAGACATATACTCACATGTTTGGTGACGGCCTATGCAAAGTGAACACCTGCCACATGTTGCCAGATGTTCACTGTGTGTTCATAGGTTATCCTCCATAGATTCATTTTTGTGTGTGTGTTCATCATAGTGCATGTCGACTTCAGCCTAATTCTGAGATGATGATCACGACAGAAATCTCTGTAAAGACAGATCTCCTTGCTACTGCTGTATTGTAGGGCTGCTTGGCACTCTGCTTGCTTCTGGTCCGTTTTGAATGCAGAGCTGGTTAACAGGCTGTAACTGGAGCAGACAGTAAATGAATACAGCTTTATTATTTGGGTTTGCTTTTAGATTAAACCTCCCTGCCTTTTCCTTACTTTTTTTGAACCATGTACTTTTGAAAATAACAATTATACAGCTAATCTGTTGGCTGGTCTTGATGCCAAGTTAATTCACAACTTGAGGGGGGGGGGGGGGGTGTTCTGTGGATAAGGGGACAGTTGCAGCCACAGAGAACTGGACGTTGTGTGTGCGGTCGCTCGCAGGCGAGATGTTGAAGACCTGTGCTGCTCTCAAGTTGTGCCCTCAGTTCTGTTTGGCCCTGGCTCTTCCTCCTAGAACAAAATAAGGAAGTGCACGCTCTCTTCTCTAGCTGTGAAATGGAGTGTTTATTGCCAGTTGATTGCATGCAGTTCACTGAGGGGAAGTTGCTAGTGTAAAGGCCAACATTCTCATTAGAGCTTTAAAAAAAGGCTGCGTTCAATACAAGGTAGCATGGAAGCTCACAAGGGCAACTAAACTAACATTTTATTATTTCCTCACACAGTCCTAGATCTCATCGTCACAGGAATTCTTGATATAGTATGCATGGTCGGTGCCAAACACTTTCTTGTGCCACTAATGTAAAATTGCAGAGGGCCATGGTCACTATGTTCCACTGCTGCCACGCTGTAGTTATGATTAGGAGTAACACAATGCCCTAGTTTTCTGAATCATCCGAACAGGAAGTGGGAGAGGACTCTGGTCAGTACAGGGACTTGACCAATCTTTTGGTTTATTTTTGTCGCTTTAGAGTGGGAACTGTTCTTTTGCAGAGTAAGCAACGGTTCTCAGAAGTAAAACTTGCATACACTGGTCTTGTTAGCTGTGAAAAAAGAACAAATGATTGTTCATTAATCATAACCTTATTTATGACATTAATTTATGGAATTATTGAATGCATACTCTATCAAACACTGGTCGTTTGAAACAACTGACTAGGCACATTTATTTTTCCTCCTTAATAAGTATTTTATTTCTCCTTGTTTTATTTTACAGCAATACACTTTTTTTCTATCACTATGTTATAGTGATTAAGTATTTTGCCGATGTCTATTGTCTTTAGAGCGGGTGTTTCTTTTATTTTCTTCGATTTAACCATGACTGCCAGGTTTTCTTGATGTTTTGTTTTGCTTTTTGTTAGGCTGGATAGTTTATTAACATTGATCCTGAAACCTTTTGTTGCCAAAATGGATGTACAGCCGGGGTATACAATTCAAAATGGACACATTCCCCCATGTACTGTTTAAGTTCTTTGAAGATGATTGCATTCTTTCTACATTTGTCTCATGTTTATATATTGATAATATGACTAAGTAGTCACAAATTGAAGATGCATTAGCTCTCGTTTTCATCTCGGATTAGAATCTGACTGCCACTCATAACTCATGCTTCCAGGTATTGTTATGGGTTGTTGAAATGTTTAGAATATCATTGGATCAGACTCACTCAGTCCCCAGGCTGCTGCTTTGCAGTTTCAGACTTACGTTTAAGTATAGTGACAACTGCAGAGAAATGATGGAGCGACTTGTAGAGGAAAAGTTCACTCATTCTTTCTGTAGCACTTGCAAAAGAAACGTTATGTTGGTCTTAATTTGACATATGGAAACATTTTGGGCTTTAAATCCGCCAACTAAAAATCCAATTGCTTCATTGCTTGAGAGCTGTTAATTAAATTAAATATTGATTATGTGAATCTAAAAATTTCTGTTGCAGTTCCCGAGGGTATGATGAACATTTTGTTAACAAAGCTGCCAACCCAGTATCAGTTTGTGTCAGTTGCCTGCCATGTCTATTGGACTGACATACATTTTGGTTTTTGTATGCTAACCTCTGTTGATAAAATGTTTATAAGATTTATTTTCGCCAAAGATATGCAATTGCATTATATATGGTATTACAAAAATATTAATAAAAACCTGTTCTTGTTACCACTGTGAGCATTGTTTTATTGAGCAGCATTTCATCACTTCAAATAAGACTTGACATATTTCTTTTACCCTCCAAACTCTCCTCCACAACACAAGAATGCCATCACTTTACATTAGCAGCCTACAGTTTTAAACGTTTGATCAACATTGCCACCTGCTGTGAAGGCCACAAGATCAAAATGCTTGCTAATAATAGTCTATTCTTTAGAATAGCTACCTCTCAGTGTGGCTGGTTTCTCAGTTTTCACATAACCATGTTACAGCCGGCAAATATTTCCCACCAAGAGCAGCCGTTCAGAGCTGTTTTGACTTCAGAAGCTGTGCTCAGCACTACGTGTGGCGGCTCCACACTTTTCTCTTTTTGTTTTGAAATGTTCAATCGTGGCAGACCGCCAGAAATGCATCTCACATTAATGTGAATTCCAGGGCTGTGCCAGTGATGGATGCATGATCAGATGTCCTAACGACACTCTGCGCTGTAAGTTAATTAGTCATGGAGGACTGTGGGATGAACACAGTGTGACCCTGAACAGGGGCTTGTCTGACTAGCCTCAGGCCCATTGGCACACTCTATTGTTCAATAGAGTCCTGTGTGTCGACTGGAAGAGGGGGGCTTCTCCCTACTGACTGCCTCAATTCAGCTGGAAATCAGAGCAGCATCACCTCCCCCCCTCCCACACGGCCCTAGCAACCACGCCACGCCGACAGTTGCCAGGCAACCAGACAATGCTGGAGCCACTGGCTGTGGTGTGCGTGTCAGTGAGTTTGTGTTTAGCCTGCATTTAAGATCAGCAATCGTCAAACAGCGCAAATGTCTTTCTTCAAAACATTTAAGTAATTCCTTCTTGTAAATATTTTGCATCTTACAAATTTAACAGCTGATAAAAATAAATTGGAATGTATTTGTAGGCTACACAGTAGGCTACTGTGTGGTGAATATATAAAGAGATTATTATGGATTAGGTGAAATTAATCTTGGAGGATTTGAGCGGTGATGGCTGCATTAGCAACATGTCATTTCACTTTGAGTCCAAACGAGGTCATGTGCGTTTTAAAGCGGCTATCTTTCAACATGCTACAACCCATTTGTGATTTCTGACCTTGTTCCTGGTAATGCAACCCATACCACACTCAAATCAGCAGTACATTATTTATCAGTGACATCACAGCACTTAACGCAAATGGCATAAGATCTAATGTAAGAAGAGGGGAACATATGTTATACAAATATAACATTCAGAGCCTTCCTATAATCACCTGTAGAAACACATGTAAAAAAGAATACGCTATATTGCAGACTAGAGTATTTGAATGTGCTGTAGGCCTATATCGCTGGTGTAATTACAGGAAGTGTCTTTTTTATTTTAATTCCCAAACATTAAGTATCATAATATAATATAATTTAGCATAATATAATATGATATACAGTTATCAAGTATACAAATATATTAATCATACATAATTGGAATATATTATTTTAATTTTGTTTTGGCAATATTTGTATTCAACTTTATTCATTTGTTTATTACTTTTTGGGCAGTACAATGCATTTATTTATTTATCTTTAATTATTTAATTCAACATTGTGTATGTATGTCGTATTTTTTAGAGCCCTTCCAACGCTAGACGGCGCCCTGCTCACAGTCACTCTCTACTTTCCTGTTTTCTCAACTCTGACCCCGGCGCTTGTGTCCGTGATCGGATCTCATTCGAGGAAGATTTTCGTAAAACAAATGAAAGTATTCCTTCAGATGAATGGACTGTCAGTGCTGCTCGGCTAGTTTAGCAGCAGCTACACCCAATCCGTAATAGGATTTGCGGACGCAGCGGGTCTCACGGCTGCTGTCACATAATATGACCTGCATGTGTTTCTCTGCATTTGTTTTGCTACATAGCTAGTTAGCTGGTGGCTAGTCGGCTAGCTAGCAAGCCCTGTCACCGCTAAAAGTGCTAAAAGCGCTGCTGTCAAGTCAGAAAAATATCCGGCTTTAGATATTATGGTAGCGTCTAATATCCGGGACTCATGACAGCTTTATGTGACAATGTTCTCCAGGTTAGTTTTACCAAGGTATAGAACAAGCCGTCTGTGAACTAGCTAACCTGAGCTAACCGGCTCACAGCTCACCGTGTCCGGCTTTATAACACCAAGCCCCCGGCACATTTGGAGAGAAGAAGCTAACTACACCCATAAGCTCACCGGGCTAAAGTGGATACCGTTTAGTAGCATTAACGATTTGGCGACGGGATAACCGACTTCCAGCGACAATGGCTAACGTTACAGACCTGCAGACAAAATACAGCAAGCTGGCACAGGAGTACTCCAAGGTAAAACACTGTCCTACCGTGTAATGTTAGTAAGGTAACGTTATTAAAACATTAATGACAAGGCTGGTAGCATGCTCAGAAGTATCCAATGAGTTATAAACCACCATAACTGTATCATCTATAATCAATGACACATGCTAATTTATTGAATTTTTGTTGTCACTGCAAAGAAATGAACTTAACTAAGAATTATTACTGTAAACTGAATGAAAGCCATTGATTCTACACCAACTTAATGTCATTTTGGAAGATGTAGTTTGTAGTGCAGTTGAATAATGGTGTTTTTTTTATTAGAAGCACCTCTAATTATAATTCAAAAACCAGAATACAGACTCGAAAATAACCTTACAAATGAATCAACTCAAAAACTGAACATTAAATCTGTCATGAAACTAGTTTTTTAATTTGTTGCAGAAGGTGGAATAAGCCTGGTATACCTAATAAAGATACTTTATTGGCAACAGATTTTGTCAACACAAGACCAGTTATTTCATAGGTTTGTGGTTTGTTATTGTGGTGTGTTTTAGTTTTAATGTTGTAATTTAAGTACAACATGTGCATCATTTTCACATGTTAAGTAGCTTAAAATCACGCTGTGTAAAGGTACATTTTTAAAGGTTAATACGTTAACTAGTGACAGTAAAGCCTGTGAGTCTGCGTTTTCTGTGAGCTGTTTGCGCCCTTTGTGTCGGTGTCAGCTGACAGCAAGTGTGCTATTTCCTGTTGAAACAATGATCTCCTCGTTAGCCAAGCACCATATCCTGCTCAGGAAGTGCTGACTGTGTAACTGTCACATGTGTGCTGCCGTTATGCTGAGTTAAGGAGGCGTCCAGGAAAAAAGAGGACCTAAGAGGTGAATCTTCACGTTATGCAGAATTGGAGAAAAACGCAACCACAAACAAAGATATGATATTGTTGATGAAAATAGACATGTTTGATACCTCATACATACATTAGCATTGATAATAAAATCGTCGCATCTGAATCCTGACCATAGATAACATTCATGTGTCATCCTGTACATGTCTCCACAGCTCCGTGCCCAGAACCAGGTCCTGAAGAAGGGAGTTGTGGATGAACAGGCCAACTCTGCCTCATTTAAGGTAAAGTGACATATAAAACCGAACAAATGATGTTCCTCCACAGCTGTAATACACAATGTCCCTGTTACAGGTGATAAGAATAAACCACAGCTAAAATGTTTTAGAGATTCTAGATTATTTCATAAATTGTAATCTTCTTTTTCTATGAATATTCATCAGGTTGACACAGGTAATCATAAGGCTTAAGGGGAAAGATATGTAAACAACTATTTGTTCATGTTTACTAAGCAACAGAAAAACATCAGGTCAACTAAAATGTATTACTTCTTCTTGCAGTGTTGTTACTAATTATGCTGGATGTGCACAATGACAGGTCTGCCATATTTGCCAGGGAGCTTAATTATAAAATCACAGCAAGGTCTGCTACAGTCATGGAGTGTTGTCTTGTTGATGTAAAATAAGTTAATTTCCTAAAGTGCTGGTTGTAGACAACACAACTACAGGTCTTTGCTTGACATGTGTTTGTCATTGTGGTCACCAGGAGCAGCTGAAGCAGAGGGACCAGAGCCTGAGGAAGCAGGAGCAGGAGATGGACAGTCTCAGCTTCAGGAACCAACAGTTGGCCAAACGGGTGGAGCTGCTGCAGGAGGAGCTCGCTGTCAGTGAAGCCAAGGGCAAAAAGGGGAAGGTGATCATGAGGGGAAATCAGGGAGGATTCTGATTAAACGCTTATGTTTGTAGAGCCAACACATCCTCACTAACATGTTATCTTTACCTCCTGCAGAGTAAAGCAGACTCTCCCTCACAGCACGGTCTGGAGACCCAATGTGTATTTGATGAAGACCTGCAGAAAAAGATAGAAGAAAATGAGCGACTTCATATCCAAGTAAGCAGCCGTGTTGTGTTTATGTCGGTCCGTCATTGTCCGGTATATAAACAGTTAATGAACTGGTGGGGCCATGCATGTAATGGCTCTGTTTCCTGCTGTGTACGTGTTAGTTCTATGAAGCAGGTGAGCAGCACAGCCGGCAGGAGTCCGAGCTGAAGACACGACTGCAGGAGCTGGAAAAAGACTCGGAGCAGCACCAGGCCGTAGTGGGCGGACTCACCACCAAGTACATGGACACAATCGAGCGGCTGCAGAGTGACAAGGCGCGTTTGGAGGTGAGGATGAACAGGAGGAGGTGAAGAACATATTTTTACTATATGTTTTCTATACAGTTGATTCAAATGTGTCTGTTTTTCCTTTATTCTCATAGATAAAATCACAGACTCTGGAGAGGGAAGCAAAAGAGTGCAGGATGCGAACAGAAGAGTGGTACATCATTTTTATTATTTGACGGTTTGAGAATAATTGTACCTACCGCTGCGGTGTGAGAAAACCAAAAGGGTGATTTGCATATATAAAGTATTTATACATACTTAATGAAGTTACAGTATACTTTGGATAAACTCCAGTAGTGGAACTAGACTCACAAAAATACCATATCCGTATTTAAAAGATCTGCGAAACGTTTCCATTGGATAAACTAAGTGGAATGCTTAGTTTAATCTGTTATTTTCTGCTCTCTTTCTGCAGTCAGCAGCAGTTGAGGCTGAGCCAGTCGGAGCTGAACCGACAGGTGAAACAGAGCAGCAGTGTTATCCAGGAGAAAGTGCCCTTCAACGACACCAGTGAGTTTCTGGCACTGAGCCACGGCCTCAAAGAGCGATCTGCTACAGCGAGCAGACATCTATTTGAGAACATTTATGTCTTTGTCACTGATGCAATAACCCCGTTGCGCCCAGGAGTAAATAGGGTAATGTTTTCCCAAACTGTAATACTGCACGCAGCGGGCCGGAGGCCAAACCTTTTAAGCTGCGTTTGTGGAGTCAATAAAGTTCACTGCAGGTGGATGTTCTTTAACTTCCTCTCTCTCTCCTACCCTGCAGAGCTTATTGGCTATAACAGCTTAAACGTGCCACCACACAATCGAAGGCACCAGGTGAGAAGAAAATATATACTTTATAAGTGCATGTGCTTTTCATTTGTCTTAACTTTTGTCATTAAGCATTCCAGATTATAAAGTGTTGTATCTTTGCATAATGCAGAGTTTGCTGTGCTTTGCACATTTGATCATTTTGAAATCTCAACATAACAAGTACCTTTTCTGATTATTAAGCAATAACTTTAGATTCTGACGATAATGCTCCACTTTTATTTATTGACACAAACAATTTGGCATATTTATTAATAATTGTAGATCATCATGCAGATGCATCTATGGATTCTGTTGATTGTCGAGTAAGCCGTCATTTATTTATTAGATTCTGAACACTTGAACGTTCATAAGTTTATGACTCATATGGAAATGTGGCATTGTCATATCAAAGAACACACGCCATACACAGCCATTATGGATTTTAAAATCTTAAAGTGACGGTAGTAAAAGGGCTGAAGGGATTGTTCGTTCACTGGCATTCCTGATCAAATTTCAGGGAAAGAGTGACAGTCGTCATCAGATACCTTTTTACGTGGTGCCAAAGATATTCAAATGATACCACTTAAGACAGACACAACAAAGCAAACTCACAAAGCCTAACTAAACTTGTAATGTTTTGATATTTTTGCTTAGAAATGATCAGTTTTCTAAATAGTTGCAGAAGTTTTCTTTGAAATGATCAATGAATGAATCACCTGATTCTTTGTCAGAATATATACCTCAGGGTTGTTCATCCAGCTGCATTTCCTCACAGACTGAAACATAGTGTGGGCTGTGTGTTCTTTCAGCTCAAAGCGCGGGACGTGGCAGGTCAGGCCCTGAGCTTTATTCAGGACCTGGTGGCTGCTCTGCTGAACTTCCACTCCTACACAGAGCAGAGGGTTCACATCTATCCTCTGGACTCGTCCATTGAGCCCATTTCCCCTCTGAACCAGAAGGTGAGACGACCATCCACAAGACACACAGACTGTGATTAATATATAACAGAAGAGTGGCGAAACACAGTATCAGTGTAACTAAAGATGTCTCTCTTCACCTAGTTCTCTCAGTATCTACATGAGAACGCAGCCTATGTGCGCCCCCTGGAGGACAGTTTCCTGCATCTACACCAAAGCATCACAGAAGACACCGTCACAGTACTGGTAAGTGCTTTCTTTTTTTTCATAGACCTTGTGTGTGCTTGTTAGTGATGCTCTCCTATAACCGACCACTTATTGAGTCTTTTTCTCTTGAATTGAAGGAGACCGTGGTCAAGCTGAAGAGCTTTGCTGATCATTTCTCCTCGTACACCCACTTTCTGCAAAAGATTCTTCCCTACCAGCTGAAAAGGTCAGCGCGGGTTGTGTGTGTTAGTGATCGAGAAATGGAGTGGAGGAGGCGGTATTAATCTTCTCTTCTCTCCACAGCCTTGAAGAAGAGTGTGACACACCTCTTTGTACCGCTGCCCTCACAGCGAAAAACCAGGAGTTGCAGAGTGACATGAAGAGAGTAACTTCTGTGTTTGAGAAAATGCAGAGCTACATCAACCTTTTGGCCTTACCCAGTAAGTTTACACAGAAAGTACATGCCATATGTCACAGATTAGTTCCTTCAGCTTAGTTGTTTTGCAGAAAAGGAGAATGGTTTGAACTAGGATTAAAGCATTGGTTTTACTGCCGGTGTGTTTAGTTAGTCAAATATCTTAGACTGAATACCTCTAAATTGTGGGGATATTGTTGGGTTGACCATTGATTTAAATGAATATGCTGGTAAAGTTATAATAATCTCTTTAGTATTATAAGTTATAAGATAATAGAAAAGCTAGGACAGTGTAAACAATTCAGAAAGTTAAATCAATTTACTTTAATGCAGCTTTTTAAATTCACACACTTCCAGAAATCATCACTCCAAGTTTTAGCTATAGGTCCCGTTGAGTTTGATATATCACAGCGTAAAATATCAATCCATTATCCCAGTTAATAGTGTAAAAGAATAGGATTTTTTAATGGAACTAACTGGTGCTATGAGTGTGAATTGCCACAATATGCTTGTTTACTAATTTGTGCAATGTGTCACAGGTGTTCGGCAGGACGCCATGCCTCAGAGCAGCACCTCCGCCGTCTTCACGCAGCTGGCCGCCTGCCTGCACAGTCTTCACGATGCCATTAAAGGTGAGCCGCACCGTCAGACATGCTTTGATCCACAGCCGGTCCCCTCAACAGCACGAGTTATCGCCTCTCTGCTGCCATTCAGAAAAGTCAGACTACTTTTTCTGTTTTCAGAACGATACCCACCTGCTCGGTTTTTGAAGTGTAAATATTGAGATGCTTCATTGTTGCATCTATCAGACTGCGATTCTGGAATGAAAGTATAGTGTAATGCTTTCTGGCAGAGAAGAGTCACTTTTTGTGTAGCTGAAACATTTTACTGAGAGGAAATATGTTTATGTTTACTTTTGGGACTATTGATCCCAAATCGGGAAATGTTTGCGTTGCAACAGAACAAACTAAGGCATTGCACATAAGTAGAAATTAAAGAGTAGAAATAAACAATACTAGCATTTAAACATCTCAAAATAGAATTAAAACAGCATTCAAAAGTCTTAAGTCTGAACACAGCAGACAACAGGAGTATTTACAACAGCACTATCAGCCTGTCACTCATTATTTTCAGGGCGGGGTTTGGAGGAACAGAGGAGACGGGTATCGCGGAAGCTTTCCTCCTGCCTTCACAAACTTTACACGCATATTTATCAACTGAAAATAGCAAGAGGACATTCATACTCTGCAATCCAAGACTTGATTAAATCCACCAAAAACCTGACATGACAATAACGAGTGTTTTTCAAAAAACACAAATCCCTCCCTGTGTGTCTCTGAGCCGCAGCGACAGGGCCTAATTCAGAGCGGGTCATTCTGCTGTTGGTTCTGGACTGGTGTTGCTGGAGAAAGCAGACTGGTCTGTGTGTGGTGTCGCTGTGCCGCTGTCGCATCTGTTCCTTGATCTCTGCGTCACGGACGGATTTGATATTCGTGTGACAGAAAAAAAAAAAACGTTATTGTCCAGCCGTGGCCGAAAAAATCAAGAAGCAAAGTTACTACGCGATAATCGATAATCGAGCGGCGAGCTACTGAAAAGCTACCGGTAGCTCGTGGGCAGCTTTTCAGTGGCTCGCCGCTCGATTATTGATCGACGTGTTGGAGACCCCTGCGGTAGACCGTGAAGATAAAACATCGATTAACTCTGACAATAAAACACTATTGAAGTACCTTTGTCTTGTTTCTTTTGGGAACAGCTAGCGTACTCAAATTCACACACCAATATAAAAAAATCTAAATGTAGGCTCATAATTTACACACCAATCAGGAAGGGAGCTTCACTCAATAGTTATCTTTACATCTATATATATATGTGCCTAATGAAGCTGAAGTTGGGATAAATAAGCCAACAGATGCTTTTTAAATTCTCTTCATAAATGTTCCTCTCCTGTGTGTCCAGATATGTCAAAGCACTACAACCAGAAGGCCAGCTTAGAGCAGGAGCTGCCCACCATCACCCAGAAGCTGTGCACCACCACAGAGTGCCTGCTGGGATCTCTGGGCTCTCTGACCAGCAGCACCGGCAAGGTACGGACAACAGGGGGCAGGCAGCAGCCACATTTGTATTCCGTATACCATGTTCAAACAGTTATTTGGTAGCTGTAGTTCACAGAAGCTTAACTGTAAGTAGCAGTGATTTTACAGCCACTGGATCACGTTGGTTGTTTTGCCACCACAGAACTCAGGTGGGCCGGCAGTTAAATGTTCAAAGATGCTGTCCAACTCGCAGTTAGTCCATCTGCTCCCCAGTCAAGGGAAGTAAAGGGGATACATGATTTCTCTTTGTGGATCAAGTGAAGCGTGGGCTGAGATGAGTCTGCTGATGAGAGGCAGAGTCCGGTGGGTCGCAGCGCCCAATAACACTCTGGCGCATGTTGTGAGGAGTGAGCTGCATTTCCAGAGTGATCATCTCTCCAGGCAAAAGCTTAATTGCTCAGACATGTATCATCCTGGGCACTGGGTGGTGTAATCATCGCTCCGCTGCAAACACACTGGTTAATTAGAGGCCAAACAGAATGCTGTGTCTCTGCATTGAGACATGTCGGCATAATTAGTGTTTCTTTAGCACATGAGGCTGCAAAGATCTTCATTTCTTTCCCCGGTTGGAGACATAATGTCCCTGTTTTGTTGCAGATTGCCACTTTCTTCAGCAACAACTTGGACTTCTTCACATCATCGGGCTACAGTCCAAGAGGCAGCACGCTAGCCCTGAACCCCTTGCAAGCAGAGAGCATGCTGGCCAACAAAAAGAAAGCAGCAGCCTATATCAGTGCTGTCAAAAAGGTTAGTGTCTGATTCAATCTGCCAGATATTCCCAGGTCTTAGCTCGTAATAAAGGGTAACAGCCCCCAAACATCTCGCCTTTGTGAATATTTGATATGCAGCATCTGCACATACCCGTATTTGATTTCCTCTGTGTTTCATGACACCGTTTTATTTATTTTTTCCCATGGAAAGGCCTTTTTTATCAGTAGTGATATACAAAAAAGCAAATTAAACATAGGAACTGCATGGGTTTTATTCAACGATAAATGTTTTCTCTTTATGTTTCTTCATTCAGGCCCGGCCGCAGTCGGTTCCCTACAATGACGCTCTGTCTAACCGCCGTGTACTCACCAGCTCCACTGAGAGCAGAGAAGGCCTCAGTCAGCAGGTATGACACTCGGCTCAACCACTCTTTTCTTAAAACATTTCTGTCAGTATAGAATTTATAACTTTTAAACATTTACCTACCTTTTTCAAACAGACACTCCCTGGTATGAGTCAGTGTGCAGGCCAGGTTTGATTGCCCTTAAGGGCGGTTGCTATAATAACGGAGTAAAGTCCAAATAGGTTTAAACATGTTTTTTTAAATAACCATGCAATCATGTTTATTGTGGCCGGAGAACAACACCACCAATAGTTCTTGCATAACTACACGAGTATATGGAAAAAGTTAGTCATAAATGTGCAGGCATCTTAAAATGATATATTACAATCACTTGATATTTCAAATGTGTTGCAGATAAGTTAATGAGCCCTTTGGTCATATGAGCTGCTTCAATTTATCAGCATCAAGTTACAGTTAAGCAATATTTGTACAAAAGAAAGATCTTATTGGACATTTGAGCATCCAGGTTGGGAAGGACCAATGGAAAGAGCCGGGGACCTTATCTCTTACAGACTTTCAGAACAATCGACCCAATTGTTGTATCTTCCCAAACTAGCTTCTCTATTTCTTCCTAAATACTGCCGCCCTTTCACCTAACCCCAACATTGCTCAGCCCTCCTCCCACAAGCTCACTGTCCGCTCCTCTCTCCCCCCCCCTCCCCCCGCTGCCCCCCTGCAGGTGCAGCAGAGCCAGGACAAGATCGCCCGGCTGGAGCAGGAGAAGGAGCACTGGCTGCTGGAGGCGCAGCTGGGGAAGGTGCGCTTGGAAAAGGAGAACCAGCGCATCGCCGACCTAGAAGCTCAGCTCGCTGCAGCTCAAGGGGGAATTCTGAACTCACCCCCAGCTGCAGCCAGCACGCCCGTACAGAGCCAGGAGGAAGCAGAGATGGAGCCCGGCGCTGGGGAGAGAGAGGCCACGCTGTGCACCAGCTTGGTACTGTCCCTCATTGGCTGCTGCGCTTGTTAGTTTTTGCTTGCAGAGGACATTTTCCGCCCATGGCACTCGTGTCTGATTTGCTTCAACAAAGAGAGTATTATGGCTCTTTTCTTGTAGCCCCCACGCTAAGCAAGTTGTTGCCTAATGAAAGCAAGACTTCCAATGCGCTGATGCAGCAGAATAGAGGAGAAATGTTGTTTATGCAAGTCAGTGCAGAGTTCACAGTGCAGTCACAACCCAGGGCAGTTTGACTCACCCGTTACTGCGCTGCTTGTGTTTTATTTATATTATCTCTTGCATGGCTTGCTTGTCCTAACAGTGTTGGACGCCTGTCTGTGCCTGAAGCTTTTATACCATCTGATTTATGATGAACTTCCTGACATTTTTTTTGTTTTCAGGTTGGCATGTTGTGCACAACACCTTCAGTCGAGCATGTAAGTTACCACACACTTAACCAGCTGACAAAATAAAACACAGAGTACCTAAATAAAAAACAGAAATGCATTTTTTAGGTATTTGAAATCATAATACTTCCTTGAACGTGAAACAAAGTTCTTCTCCAGCTGGATGTTGTGTCTGTGTGTGCAGGTGGGTGACGAGGAGTCCAGGGAGACGCTGATAAAGACTCACTACATGGCCAGAGTGGGAGAGCTCACCACACAGCTCCAGATCTCAGACAGCAAAGCGGTGCACTTTCACTCCGAGGTGAAGCCCTAACCAAACTGCTGCTCGTAGCAAAGAACTGAACTTTTCCTTGCATGTCACTTGGGAAGAGGAATATGAAAACTCATCTAACAACCTCCTCTAAAAGCCCAAATACATTTAGTGCAGAACAATCACTCGCCCTGCTCCTTTCATATGCTTGATACAGAGAGCACAGAAACTGAATCAGAAGTTAACCTTCTTTTCTCTGTTGTTTTCGCTTTGGACAAAAGGCAACACTTTATTTCCAAGTGTTGCCTTTTTTCACTGAGAAACTGACACCTTCCATTTTTGGTGTCAGGTATCTGAATGTAGATAGCTTCTCTAAGTGACATCCGGTCGCATTAGTGACTAACCGGCACGTCAGTCATCAACATTTAGTATCATAGCAACAGGACTGCTGCACCCGATCTTGAGTCACAGCCTCGGGAATTAATCTATCACTATTTCAGACTCTGCATTTACATGTGGCAGCTGTCCTCAAAAACACCAATGTAAATACACCTTTATTGAAGCTTTTGAAAAAAACCTGCAAAGTATAGACTTGCTTTACATCTATCGGGGGACAGCAGTTGTTTACTTTCCTTTTTTTCCTCCCTTTCTAGTGTCGAGCTTTGGCAAAGAGATTAGCCATTGCAGAAAAGTCTCGGGAGACTCTGACAGAGGAGATCAAACTGGCCACTCAGAAGATCACACGCTTGCAGGTAAAAAGCAGCCTCATTACCAAAAGAGCTTTCTACATTAACCCCATAGAAGCTCAGAATACATTGTCACTATGTTGTCTGTCACACAGGATGAGCTGGCTACGACGAAGAGGAGCTACGAAGACCAGCTCAGCATGATGAGCGACCACCTGTGCAGTATGAATGAGACTTTGAGCAAGCAGAGAGAAGAAATTGACACTCTCAAACTGGGCAGCAAGGTACAGCACTCGGACTGATTCGCCTATTTATATGCTTTTTGAACGTCCACATGGTTCCCTTTCAAAACGTAACTTCGCTCTCAGGATTATTTGCAGCTGTCACATGCTATCAATCCCCATGTACATAAATATAAAGCTCAATCGTTTAAAATGGAGCGACACAAATCCAGTGGGTTCAAGGTTTATTTCAGGGTTGTCAGTGAAATGTGACGTTGTAAAGTTTTCGTCAGATATGGGGTGAAATGCGAGGTCACTGGTCTGTGCCGGGCCTGATGGGAAAAGCACCTGCTGGAACCATCTGAAGAAGTCGTTTAAAGTTAAAGCAGCAGTAAAGGAGAGGCCCCTTTTTGAAGCGTGCATGTTCCTGCTTGTGCGCACACAGAGAGCTGAGTGCTGGGAAGTTGCAGGACAGAACATGTTTGGGAGTTAAAGGTGGTGATTTTCTCTCGGAAGGCCAGAGACCAGCCTCAGCATGTTTTTACATCTTAAAACCGAATGCAAAACCAATCTGAGCCCTATCACCTTACTGCACTCAAACGCAACACGGTACTTTAAATGTTTTATCAATGTTGTAACTGACATTCTTTTTCCTTGTGTTTTCTGTTCCTTCTAGGGAAATGCCAAAAAGAACAAAGGTCGCTAGAGCTGCTCTTTAGGCTCTGGCTCCATTTTGGCATCACAAAGGGCACCTTGAAAGAAGATTTGTTGTGTGGAGCCTCGCAGCAGCGACCTGGTACAAACTGTCACCGTCACCAGACCACAGGACGGCGACATGCGCCTCAGATTCCTCCACTATCAAACAGAGGCAATAAGAATGAACCTCTATGGAGGCTTGAACAATTTTTAGAGTTTGACTGAGAAGCTTCCTTTTCCTTGTCACAGCACAAGTTAACACTTAACATGATTTGCTGACAACTGTTCTCTTAAACTGTTCCGGGAGCTGCTTCTTGACCTGTTGGCCAAAGCAGGATGGAACAGTTAAAGTTGGTTATGCTCACTGATGTCAAGCCTTGAAGACCAAACCCTGTTAATCGGTGCGCTCCTGCTTTTAACGCAGCTTGAGAGAAAATGAAATTGCATCATCACTGCTTATCTGTCAGAGCAGGTGAACAGAGTAAATGTTGGTGTGGCTGTATGTGTGTACCAGGCTTTACAACATGTGACGATTGTTTTTTTTAATCAAATTAAAGATTATTTGTGAAATTGTGCCTGTATGTCCACATACAGCATAATACCCCTCTTACAACACATGCATATATCACAAGCGTATGTAAAGAAGGGCTTTGAAACCTAAACAAACGGCTAACAGACACTTGAATTCATTCCTCATGTTGGAAAATGTTCTGTCCAGTGGGTGTGGAGAAACAGGAAGAAATATCTGCCTTGAAGCACTGATTAACTCTTTACCTTGAAGAAAAGGGTACGATGGACAAGTCGGAGCTCGTAAAACGGTGTCAGTCTGTCTCTGTGAACAAAAGTCTTTTTTTCATTACCAAAGTAAACGGATGTGCACTCAGAAACCTGCTGTGGCACAGCTGTTTCTAAATTCATGTTTTAATGTGTATGGACGAAAAAAGGGTTGACATGAATAACACTCATTTCAAATCATGATATAATTGTACTGTATAATTTCCAAAAATATATATGTATATACACAAAGGCATTTATTCAAAGTTTACATTTTATTTTCCACAACATTTTGAAAAATGAATCAAGTTATTTTTGTGTGTGAGGCAGGATTAAGTGTCTGAGAGGGGTGGACCCATCTGTAACCGGTGCTTACACATCCTGATTCGTGAGTCATGGCAGAGGGCAGATAATGTTTACAGTAAAATGGCTTGTAGTGACTTGAGGAAATGAAAGGAAAGCCCAGCTTGGTTATGAACATTCTTATGGCCAGTTTACACCTGCCAGCAAACCTTTTGATCATAAAGATTTGCCAACACCCCCAATTACTGATAAAAGCATATATACTTCTCACAATGTAACCTGTACAAAAGCACATATAAATATGTGAAACAAAATAAAAAGCTTGTTCAACATGTAAATGATTCATATATTGGCCAGCTGGTTATTAATGAGCATGTCTGAGTTGACTTTCCATGCTGCGTTTCTGGGAGTTGGAGGAGACTCGGATATTAAATCGCCCATCATTTTAAAAACAAAAAACAGCTGGTAACACACCCTGTCCCCTGGGAAATGAGGCAACACCATTAAACTGGACGTATGAGGATTGGAAGATTACTTTTTGATGATGCACTTTGTGTTCGAAGGCAGAAACACAACTTTAGTTGAATTTATGATGCTTTCAAATGTTCTTGGTGCACTACTCCAGAGTTCAAATAAATAATAAACCCCCTTTATTTGTGCTTTCAAGGGCTTTAATTAATGACAACAATGACAAACAAAAAAGTTATTTTAACTTTTGTAGAGGCTGCAGAATTAGGAGGAACAATTACCAAAGATGTGCAGTGAGGGGAAAGTATTCTCCCATTATATCCTGCTTGTTGGCCCCTGCTTGAAATTATGCATTGTTTATACTTTGCAAGTAAGCCACACTATGACAGGACTGGTTTTGATTTGGTTTATTACAAATAATATAAATCATCATTACAAATCCAATCCAATCCAACTTTATTTATATAGCACTTTAAAAACCTTCAGATCAAAGTGCTGTACAGAGAGATACAACGGTACAAAGGGAAAACACGGTGGGATCCTGACTCACCCCTTTCTATTTCTTGTGTACATTTTACTGAAATAACTCCTGTAGGTACTGTGATTGCACTGTCATCAGACCAACGTTTTAATTAGATGGAAAACATGGGTTTAAGTCTTTTATTAATTGTTTGCTTTTCATGCTTACATATTCTTTGAGTAACATGAAGTACATTTGACAGGGTTTTGACAGCCTACGAAACCTCAACTTTAAAATATATTACATTCGTCATAACCATATACTGTCGATCATAACATTTTGTATATGTCAAAACATGGGTTTATTTAATAAAAACACATGTAGACTTACTGTAATAATATCTTAATGATGTACTCTCAAGGAGAATGTTTCATTACTTGCTGTGATGATCGCGCCTATTCCTGACACAGAAATGTCCTACTATCTTGAACGCAGCGCCGCTATGTTCACTCCTGCAGTGTCCCGCTGTAGGACAGTCTGTGTGAACTCGGGAGGGGAAGCGCAGTTAAAACTCCCAGGATTTACACTCTGCCATTTTGAGGAAAACCGGCCGACATAAAAAGTACAGACAAACAGACGCGTCCAGGTCATGGCCTGAATACGAGAAGAAACGCTGTGAAATGTGAGTATTTCACTCTTCTGGTCGCACTCGGGTTTGTTTTTGAGAGAGCTGAGATAGTTCACGTCCGCTAGAAACGACTTAAAAAACGCTTTTGGTTTTACTCTTCGTGAGCTCTGTGTGTTGTCAGCTCAGCGTTTGGTGTGCTCACAAAGTACTGTGCAAACTAAACAAGTGAGTGACAACTTTACCCAGGTTTTGCGTCCACTCAAAGGTGCAGGAGTGATCCCAGAAGTGGGCCTCTGTGTGCGGCCTGCCTGTGTTGTGGGTGACAGCATGCTGGTACTGTTTTCTTTCTCTAGCCAGAGTTGTTATGGGCGACTAGAAACATGTCGTTTACCGGCGACTCGTGGGTCTGTCTGGCATTTAACTGACCCCACGCTGCAGAAAGTGTGTGGTAAACAGAGGTGGAAGAAGTACTCGGGTGTGTTACTTAAGTAAAAGTAGTGCATTCAAAATCTAATTTGAGTAAAAGTACAAAAGTGTCTCCATCAACATATAGGCTGAGCACACCAAACGCTGTAAAGTACCAACATGACTGCTTATGCGTAAAAGCCTATTTCAGAATCCTATATATTGAGTTACTGGGTTACTATTATGATTATCCATGTGTTTTTATCACATCTGGTCAATGTAGCTCTAGCTAATTTGAATAACTTTACATATATCTTAACCTATAAGTATATCTCAACGTGTATTTCATAACTGATTTAGATCTAACTTAATTTATAATCTAAACCTAAAAAGTAACCAAAACTGTCTAATAAATGTAGTTGAGTAAAAAGTACAATATTGGCTTCTAAAAAGTAGTGGAGTAGAAGTATAAAGTAGCAACAACTGAAAATACAAGTAGGCTAGTACATAGCCTACTTGAGTAAATGTACTTTGTTACTATCCATCACTGGTGGTAAAAAAAAGTGCAACAATGTTTCAACTATGAGGAAACAATTATGTCCCCCAAGTAGATGTGATGTGACAAGTAGATATTATTGTTGGCTCTTTGCTGAGATTTCGATTTGCTATCTATGATCGGTAAACACAACTTTGTTGGTTAGTTGTTTCATTTGAATATGTCTGTAGTATACAGTGTAATTCCATAGCCTTTGTTGCCTTACGTGACATTAATAGTTAGTGTTGCAATAAAAAAAAGTAGAGATGAGAAAGTAACGTTTAAAGCAATATCTATCTAGGCCACTAGCAAAGTGTGCTAACATTAGCTAACATCTCAACTAAAAGCTGTCAGGGCGAGTAAGACTGTGGACTGTATTTAATCGAGCAGTTTTGTATTTTATTGATTTAATTAGATATTATCTTTAAATTACATTTTACCTCTTTCAAAGTGTTGCTTTAAAAATGTTTTTCAAAGTGATTCACTATACTGAATGAGTAAACTGCTTGCAGTGTAATAGTGGACATGCTGTTTTAGTGTTTCAGGTGACACGTCTCATTTATTTTTTCAATTCATGCTTTTTTTTGCACTGGAAATAATATATCTCAAATAACATAGATGTATTCATTGTGCTTATTAGGTGTGGGGAGACACCCAAACTTTCTCTTTTGCTTTGTTTCACTTTGCAGACAGCTCCAATTGTTGCCACTGTAAATAGGTCATCACATTTCAGCTTTACACTAGATCACATAGTCATTGTGGTCACACCGGGTAGTACTCTCCCATCAAATGAAAACGGATAGTGTCTTATTCTTTCTGTATACAGACCTTTCTAAGGAAAAATATCTACTCTAAAGTGTGAACGCATAGGAACTATCCAGGGGATCCAACAGGAACTCATCTCAACCAGGAAGCATCTGTCTTCCATGTTAAAGTTCAAAATTTTTTTGATCACTGCAGTTTTATTCTTAAACCACAAAAGTTTCCTTTCAGTCATCATTTGTCAGGCGACTGTTTCTGCTTTCTGTCATTGAGGGAATTTTTTCTGTCACAGCAAATAATACAGGAAATACAGCAGATAATACCAACATAACAAAAACCCTGTGAAAATGCACTTTAATGTTGAAGTAGATGCTCATTACAAACACTGCAATTCATCTTAGTTATGAATTCCAAGATGTATCATTATTTTTCTAACATCCCTGTTGGTTAGTATCTGCTTATGACTGCTGTTCCCCTTTTGGGATTGACATGTCTGTGTGATTGTGATACGTGGTGACATTATTCCATAACTTTGGCGTTTGTTAGTTTCACTTGTTTTTGGATCCGTTTGGAGTTTTGGTTTGCTCCTCTTTTAAAGCTGATGAAAGCATCTTTTCGTAACATATTGTGACTCAGCTTTCCTCAATAATTATAATTTAAAACTTACTGTAAGTAGTTGTGTATGGGGCGTTCAGTTTTTTGCCTACCCCAGCAAGTCATGATGTAATTCATGTAAGTATAGTAATAATCAGGAGGTATTATAAACCAGAGATAATGCATGTGATTAGCGTAGTTTTTGTCTTAATTGCAATGATGCTATTTGATGGAGAGCAAACCTCAACAGTATTTGTAAAATAGACAAAAATAGACCCTCATTAGAAAGGTTTTTGCATTATATAGGAGTGTGAAATTGTTAGATGTCCTCATCTCCCAAGACTTGGGGTGATAATAAAAACCGGTATAAATTGTAAAAATAGTTTGACAGAATGGTTTTATGTATATTTGTATTAAACCTAATGACTGTAATAAGCCTATCTGAATCCCCAGGCTCCTTCGTTGTCACTGGTTTGTTTGGCAGTCATGAACAGCCAGAGACAAACCAATATCTATGGTGCATTTTTTTAATTTGATAACAATTAAATTAAGATAATATTTGTTGTCAGTTCACATGGACAGGGCAGGCTGGTATTTCCTGTGTGCAAAGCCTCTTGTCCCCAAGGAATGTGTGGAATGTAGTCTTTTGTCCTCTGTAGATTTAGCAGCATTTCATTTCTGGACCGCCTGCTGTAGAACCCAGGAAGACTGGAAATGAGTTTGAAAGTCTATCAGTAGCCTCTGCAGAAAACTCATCCTCCTCCTTGAACCAACGCTGACAGATTCTCTAAATCGCAGAGGCGGGGTTGAACTCAATGAATGTCTGCGTGGCATTGCAAAACAACCTCTCATTAGATAGATGTCCTCAAGTGTTTGACTGAAGACTTGTCAATCCTCTACCCTGAATCGAGCAGCTCCCATTTCCCTGTTTATTTATAGCGAAAGGAAACTTGCCACTGGATGTCTCCTTTCTGCAACTCATGGCTGTGATCTTGAAGGGAGGAGGAAGGCTGTAATTGAGGCTTTCTTTTTTTTCTCTCCACTATTGTTATGGGGAGATGAGGCTTCAACATTATGAAAGCAGCCTCTCTGTGGCCTGCAGCCTGATGTTTGTGAGAGCCGAGCTGCCAGCACATCAAACAACACACTGTGATTGATTGAGATTATATAAAGATTACAACATGTTTACTCTCTGCCCATTGGCTAATAAGCCTGAATACGCTTGTTCTTTAGCAATATTTCCACAACATTTAATACCTAAATTGAAATATGTTCTGTAGATCTAGCATCAGCGAGAATAAAACATTCATGGCGCCTTATCCTTTTAACCAGCTTTCCAGAGCGGCATGCTGCTGATGGTTCTCACAGTTGAATGCATGCTGGGTAATGAGGCAGGAGCTTTGTCGCCATTGCTAGCTTTTATCACACGCATTAAGAGAAGGCTTGCAATGAAATATTTAAACTAAGCTCATTTTAGAGCCCGGTGTTTCTAAAAGAAAAACGTTTTAGCTCATCAATTAACAATACGAAATCTTTTGAACTTTCAAAAACTTTTCTATTTTGAAAGCGGGAACATTTCCTTGTCTATGCATTTACATTTCCTTCTCTTCTCCAGTAGGGAACACATTACCTTTATGTGCTGCAATACTTTGAGAATTCAGAATTCAGGATGCAAATACATTTCACCTGTTCAGTATATTTGGTTTACATCAAGAATTACCTGCACAAAAGACTTGTTTTCCTAGGTTTGATTGAGAGAGTATCTTTCGCAATGTGTTGTTTAGAATTACAATAAGAATCATATAACTGTTGTATTGGCATCACCCATGGATCAAGATAATAATACCAGTACTCCACTTTTTCAAGCAGTATAAACTCTGCAAAGAATAAAAGCCACAGAGTGATTTCCTCTGATAAACATGCTGATGTTTAGTAGGTGTTAACATGTTCATAGGCAAGACTCCCTGCAGGTAGATCAGGGTTACCTGAAGAAGGTGAAAGGCCTGAAACATTGTTTAATAAAGTTTATTGCAAGTTACTTTAGTTCTGTAACACAAAATCCGAACGTACCATCTAGAATAACACTAAGTAAAGAATGTCAATAATGTCTTATTTGCCCTGACCAGGGATCAATGTATAATAGTGAATACCCCTCGCTTCGTTCAAAAAACGTTTAAATAAAGTTATTGCGTGTAGAATAAGGCTACAGTGCTCTATCTGTGTATCAGCTGGCATTATGTTGAAATTCTAACAAATGCTTTGGTTGATTCTGTTGTGTCCGTGAACTCACGAGACGATTCAGTTCATAACTGTTTGTCTAAAAGATTCTCGAAAAGCTTAAAAATCAACAAAAGCTGTAATCTGCAGTGTCAATTGAAGAACATCTCCTGCCACCTCTCTGACACAATTGGAGTACTTGCTTCAGCTTTAACATTAAAAGAGCCGTGGTTAATTGAGGTGTTAACATATGTACACACGTTCCAGGTTTTCAAGGTCGGTCTCTCATTACCTCTTAATGGAGTACCTTAAGGAAATAGTTTTATTGATATCCCCAGGAGCTCTTTCTCGCTCTTTCTGCCAACAAGATAAATTCACTTGCTCAAGCTTTCTTATGAGGACTGATGTGTTACCCCAGGAATATTTTGAGAGTTAACATTTTAAAAATGACTTTTAAGACTAAACATTTTTCATTTCTTAATTCCTATTTGTTGTTTCTTGCAGAGGAGAGGCCTCAGGGGGACATTCATCACAACAAAGGAGGAATTGTTGATTTGAACAGGTCATCAGTCCTCTCCAGGCATGTGTTCCACAAATCACTCAAACTGGGTCACATTTGAAGATGACACCACACCACTCTCATCCCCTCAGAAGCCCCAACAGTCACCGGAGCATATCAAAGCAGCATTACCACGTCCCAATGGTTTGAAATTAGTTCTTCCTCCAATCAGAGACACTTCCTGGAGCTTCAATAGTTCTCTCGAATCCCCTCAAAGCCACTCAAGTCTTAGTGGAAGTTCCTGTGTACCATGTAACACGCCTTTTTGCACTCCCGTGAGTGGGGTTCCTAGCGGTGCTTCCCCATTTCACTCCAACACGTGGGAAAAGAACGACTTTTTTCGCAGTCTCTCAAGTACATCTACCATCTCTGCTCCCTCTCCTGCGCCAGAGGCCTTGCACCAAACCTCAGACGGACCAATCCCCTTCCCTTCTTTCCAGGGAAACTCAGGACACTATAACCCCTTCTGGGATGGATCTAGACACAGTGCAGATGTCGACAGCTCCTCCTCAGACTCAGAATCGGAATCCCAGAGCAGCCTACCGCGTTTCTTCATTCGGACCAAAGACGGCAGTGAGCCTCCACGTGACCATCTCCAAAACTCTCTCTCCTACGTTTGCCACAAACTGGAAGGCCTAAAAGCAACGGAAGCAGAGACGGAAAATGGCGACGGGAGACGGCTAAGATGCAAAAGTGAGGTGTTAAGCGAGGATTCATCTCAGTTTGTTCCCCGGGGGCTATTTCGTAGCAAAAAGCGAGACGGCTGGTCTGTCTTGCTCCGGATTCCGGAGAAAAAGAACCGCATGTCCTCGCGACAGTGGGGGCCGATCTACCTCCGCCTGTTGCCGGGAGGCGTGCTGCAGATGTTCTACGAGAAAGGGCTGGAGAAGCCGTTCAAGGAGTTCCAGCTTCTCCCCCAATGCAGGCTCTCAGATCTTAAACTGGAAAGCTACGGCGAGCCCCGCAAAGTCCTCTCTGTCAAAGTGGAACATTACTCGTACACAGAAAAGAAACGGTACCACCCCAAGCTGGAGGTTAGCCATGAGGCGGAGGCAGAAGAGCTGCTGAAGTTTGGCTCCACAGCCCACGAAGACATGGAGGACCTGGTCGTCTCCATGGAGGAGGAAATCTTTAAGTTGTGTTTGCACCACCAGCAGAGGCGGCACTACGAGGAGCAGGAGCTGTCGCTGCAGATCACCGATCATATCTGGGTACAACTAGATAAGTTCGGCGAAGTCATCGAGCGGACAGCCTTCACCCAGATTCACTGTCTCTCTTTCCTCAACGGACTAGGGGATTGTTTTCTTGCCCTGAACGATCTCGGCCTGCTGCGCTTTGACTCCAGCTACGGGTCAGAGGAGGACGGCGAAGTGTGGATGGAGATCGCAGATAGCCATTTCCACAAATGTGTGAATGAGACAGAGTTTCAAAGGTCCCGGCTGGTAAAGTTTGCACCTCCCGAGGCCTGCAGGGTGGAGCTGATGCGGTATAAGACGGAGATCCTGGGTTGCACAGAAATTCCCTTCTCGGTCAAGGCCGTTGTCACAGTTCAAGGCGCCTACGTGGAGCTCCAGGCCTTTCTTAACATGACACCCACCTTCCCCTCCTTGGGGAGTGTGTCTGACACAAACCCTCTGTGTGAGAATGTAGTGATCCGCGTGCCGGTGCCAGGCGAATGGGTCAAAGTCACGCAGACAGTGGCCTTGTTGCGGCAGAGGTCGCTGAAGTCCCGCATGAACAGAAATGCCTGCTTGGGTGCTGTCGGCGCTGCAGATTCTCAGCCTGTCATGCAGGTGACAATCGGCACAGTCAAGTATGAGAATGTATATTCAGCCGTCGTGTGGAGGATCGACCGACTGCCAGCAAAGAATACAGGTAACACATTCCTGAGAGCCATCCATATTTTCTCACTAGCTCGTTAGCCTTGCCTCCTCGTGCATTTGTCCAGTATGTTCTCCGCTTGTTGGTGTGACACTCTAACTACAAGTGACCTTTGTTTCCCCTCTGCAGCAGTGGATCATCCCCATTCATTTTCCTGCAAGCTAGAGCTGGGATCTGATCAGGAGATCCCGAGTGACTGGTACCCTTTTGTCACGATGGAATGTGAAATTATGGGCGCAGTTGTGTCTGGAACCAGGGTGAAGTCGCTGGGCACTGCCAACGACATCCAGCCGCGGAAAAATGTGACCAGTTGGACGCGCTATCATTGTCAGGTAATCGGTGTTATTTTATCATGCTTAATGTTACCTTAATTTTTTTATAGAAAACTGTTTATTGATGTTCAACTTACCTCATTGTCTCTTTTTAGGTGGAGGTCGAGAAGAAATTGATTGAAACAGAGTCACAGAAGCAATCCGGGTGTATGACACAATGAATATCAAAAACCCTCTGAAGACGATGTTACCCCTTTGCTCTAAGATATTTGCCCAATGGTGAAAAAGGGATGACAACAAAATGATCCAAAGTAACGGTGATGAGGGACTTTCTGCTTACATCCGGTGTCAAATTCATATAAATACACATAGCCTGCTAGTATTTCTGATGGAGCTTAACCGATTATGTATCCTTTAACTGAGACTGACTTAGTCTAGACCTAATAATGAATTTAAGATGGTCCTTTTGCATAGCACTTTACATGTAATAGTTTTATTAACTGTATGACCACAGTTTATGAGTACTGTATATAAGCTTGCATTTGCATCATCTGCACTGCCCTCCAGAATGATTGGCAGCCTTATTAAATGTAGATGCAATGGGCTGCATGAGATAAACAACTAAGTAATGAGCAATATTCACTGAATTTGAGAAAAGGTATGAATCAGCAGGTGTTTAAAATCAGCCCTTTTTGTTTGGCAATGCTTAAAGTCCACGTACCTTCAAACTAATTAATTCTGGTATGAATCCTCCACATTTTCCTTATTTGTGTCATTGGCATTTAAAAAAAAATGTTTGCAGGCAATATGTAGGTAACTCCTTGCTTCGCCTTAAGATTCAGAACAAATTTGACATTTGAAAAAGGACAATAGTGTTGTAATTATAGTTGGACAATTGCATTGGTTCCAAGGGGAGTCACATTATGCTGAGCCCTGCAGATCAGCACTTGTGTAAAGGGACTTAATCACAATTATTAGCAATTTAGTTGAACTCACTCAGGCCCAATGCCAATTGGCAGCCATGCTCGGCAGTAAAACTATAATTAAAGCTCCAAAGCTACATTAGACAAGCACAGCATTATATAATTATTCTCACAAGTGCACACGCCTAAGAGTTAAACAAATGATTTCATATTTGAAGGGTAATTGTCTTGCTTTTGCAAAATACAGACAAAGTGTGTTTACAAAGTGAAACAGCGGTTTGTTTGTAACTAACCTACATTTACTGTGCACAAATGTGTTGACAAAGATACAACTCATTACTTGCGTTGCTTACCTCAGGCTGATCGTTGACTATACTAAGATTGTATTCTGGAGGAATGTATTTTATTTAAACAAATCAAATCTTTATTATGTGATCTTTCTGCCTCTGGGTTGTGAGTAGGCTGGATACAAAAGAATAGTGCAGCTTCAGAGTGAGCGAACAGGCCTTCAGTGATGACTTTTCTGTACAAGGTACTTGGCTTAAGCTGGATGTTATACATCAAGAGTAAACATTTTGATTAAAGCTGAATTACTCATGATATTTCTTGACAGATGTTCAGAAACTAACTTTGAGTTTATTACTGGTTAAAGTGCAATAATATGCCAATTATTGATTTGAAAAGGAGCTAAATAATTATAAATGAAACACACACCTTAGCGAGTGTCAGAACAGCAAATTAACGTATTTTAATCTCACCTTTGTTGAGAACCTGAGAGACCCAGCAGTGTTATGGCAGGCTGTTGTTCAATAAATGACATGTGATTTTCAGTAAAATTATTTTGATGCCAATCCTCCATGCTGCTGTGTGATTCACTTTATTTGATCAACTTCCCCGGGAACCCGTGGTGATGAGTCACGATCCTGTTGATTGAATGATTGTATGTTTTTAAGATCTTCGGGTATTCATACTTGTTTTTTTTACTTATGTAATGTATACCTTTGATTGAAAGATGCCTTTAAAAACAGTATTTACTCTAAAGATGGGTTAAACAGTTGCACTCAATACATCTAAATGGTTTAACAAAACATGTAGGAACAAATCCTTCACAATAAAAAACATTTCTGGATTCTTAACACAAAAATGTTAAATTTCCACTAGTTGTTAGTTCTGGTTCTTCACAATAGGGGGCAGTGTTTCTAACAGCACATCGGCCATAGTATTCAAAAACATTTTTAAATACCTGATTTAAATGAAGTTAGTATGGCCAAATAAAATGGACATAACATAAATAATATTGTGGGAATAAAGAGTAAGGAGTGCCTCAGCTGCCTTCAGTCCCAGCACTCTCCTCCTCATCAGATGAGTCAACCTGTGAGTTAAAAGAGTGGCAGCATTACCAAACAGATGCTGCTTCAAACACCGAGTTCAAAATGAAGCGTCTTGTGAAATCTTTTTTAACTCCTGGTATTGTTTGTTCTTGGTATCAGACATTTCACTCAGCCCTGCAACACAGTGAAACATATAAAAAACACTTAAAAACTAAAATATTGAAAGGTTCTGTTTGAGTATCGAAATCCACATGTTTCATTTGAGCTTCTGACAACTAAACCACTGCAGCAGCTATATTCGGTATATGAATGTTTTTGAGGTCCCAGATGGTTCTGGATGAATGTAAAGTGGCCTACTGCTATTCACTATTCCCCCACCATATCTAAAGGAGAGCTTGAAAAAGATTTAAAAAACTTTTTTTTCCAATGAGTAATACAAATAGTGGAGACCAGGGACAGTTGCAACACATTTTGGGCTTACCCCAATAAGTAAAAAAACATTTACAATAGGATAGCCATTTTGCTATATTATACATTAGCAATATGTCAGCTACTGAAAGAATGTATTTAAGATGTTTTTATGAAATAAGTACACGTTGGAAAATGTATTTAAAAAAAATAAAAAATGCAACTGTTACAACTGTCCTTGTGTACAGGGACAGTTGTAGCACATGCCAGGCACGGTTGTAACATGTTAATAACGGTTACCTTTTTTCACACTACATGACAAAAAATAGGGAAAGCTGTCAAATTCTAAGGCAACAACATTGTAATGGGCTTTCACACATCCTCCATCAAACAATGAACAGAACTTAAAACAGAACACCAGAATTAATCAGATTTACAGTTGTGGCAGGTGCAAAAGTCACTTCCATCTGTGCAGTCCTTGTGTGCCCAGGCTTTACAGGAGCAACACTGCAGCCAGATCTCCTTGGACCTGGAGTAGCTCTCCAGGCACACAATGCAGTATTGGGCCTCATCTTCATCAGATGAGTCCTGCATCTTCTCCTTCTTGTCGGTTTTGTTGTTGTTGCAGAAATTGATTTTTGTCTTCGCTTTAGACTTCTTTGCGTTCTTTTTTTCTCAGCCTCAAGTATATTTTTTATAGGATTGTCTGTGAGGATAGCGGTTTCTCTTGTTTTTCTCCCCTTTGTGGTCTGCTTCCTTGGTCCAGCTTTTGGATGTGGACGGATGGACATGGGTGAGAAAATATTTCACTTGTCTGTTCACTATAGGCCTCAATATATTTGATCACTTACTTTTCTTATGTTCAGTATAGATAGCCTATTCTACCTTAATTATGTGGACCTACCTCCTTTGAGCTGAGACCATAATATAAATCAGCTGCCTCCATCAGGTAGTCTCTCAAAAGCATCTCCTGTTCTGTTGAGAACACCTTCTTGGGTGTCCAGTAGCCTACTCGTGGGGGTGTTTGTGATCCCTGACTCTCCAACCTCAGCCTCTTTTTATGGAACCGGTACAGGGTGACATGGCATATATCCAGGGACTTTGAAACTTCCCTGAATGATTTGCCCTTCTCAACTTCATTTGAGGCCCTCTGCAGCAGAGCAAATGGCACTCCCCTGTCTGTCTTCCTCTTTCTGACATTTGGCATACTGTTTACAGTACACACACTTTAGGCCTACTGTACAGTATTTTATTCTGTTTATTTTTACAGGGACAATGCACACCAATCAACAATACAACTCTATGCTTGAATGAACAATTGATTATTCAAGCAAATGAGCCATCATTGTAAAAATGTGCAGTGGCGGCGCCAGGGTATGGCTGGGGTAGTCTACAGCCATACCAAGAAATGGCTTAGCCCGACCATGAAAAAGTATGTTAAAGTAAGCATGTTGAGAACACGGATTGCGAAAATCTACCGGTCGTGTCCACAACACACACACTGATCCTGCTGCAACAAGAAGTGCACGTTCCTGACGCAATATGGGTGAGACCATTCGGGCTTATGCTAGAGGGGTGCAAGGAATAGTCTAAATAGTGGGGGAGTTTTATACACTAAAGGTGTGAAAATTCTCTGGCGTTATAATATCAGCGCGGCCGCGGTCAGATCAAAATGCCTCCGAATGCAATTTGACTACAGCCAATCAGAGCAACGAAACGTTGGGTCTGCTGCGTCATGCATTACTGATACGTCGATACGTCACGTTCAGTGAAAAGTCCCCAAACTTGCGCCGAGTAAATTGCAGACAGACAGCAGAATTTCTAGGATTAATTGTATATTTCGGATGGATAGATGTGTTCTTAAACGCCCTCGCATTGAGGTACAAGTCGAACAGGTGCCAGAGTCACACGACCCACCTGAAGAGTGAATAGTGAGTTTTGAATATATTTTGTAATAGTCATTTGAAAAAGTGTTTTGTATGACAATAGAGACACAGGCCACCTGTTGTGTGCTGTGTCAGTCTCTCTCTGTTTACCTGTGTCTGTGTCTCTCTCTCTCCCTCTCCGTGTCAATTCTATATGCCAACTTTTCTTGTTTCTGCCGCTGCGTAGCATGTTGTAACAATGTGGAATTAGCAGAATAGGCTATTGTATTGTTTAACTCACAACTGTTGCTCTCGATGTAATTTAGCTGATAAAAGGAGACTAATAAAAGCCTCACGCTTGGCGTTTCACTGTCAAGGGGGGCGATATAGCGTGTATGTAATTACATTACAAATACTGACATGAGCCCCACCACTGTATGGGTTAGCCCTACCATAGATTACCCAACAAAAATATTCTGGCGCC
The DNA here is from genome assembly GCF_902827115.2 of Pseudochaenichthys georgianus. Classification (NCBI taxonomy): domain Eukaryota; kingdom Metazoa; phylum Chordata; class Actinopteri; order Perciformes; family Channichthyidae; genus Pseudochaenichthys; species Pseudochaenichthys georgianus. Next base: position 19,957,256 of record NC_047517.1, read on the forward strand.
GCCACTGTCAATGTGCCATGTTACAATCGTCCCGTTACAACCGTCCCAGGACCACCAGTCTTGCTTTCACCCCCTGTGAACCTGCCTGATTGACCCATATTTAGCTAGTTATATTTGTAGATTACAAAACAGTGATTCTAATAATACTAGTTTTTACTAGTCCACAAACTAATACTAGTCCTAGACATTTGAACTCAAGACAGTATCCAAAAAATACATCATATAATTGTAGTTCATATGTTACGCAGAAACACACTTTTGCTGATATCTTACGCGAGAAATTCAAACGTGGCTCCTTTTTTTCTCAGCGATCTTACTATCTAACTGCGCATGTGCAGAGTGAGTGTCATCACTCTAGCTTGTTTGTGATTGGAGATATTGAAGGTGTTACAACCGACGCGTGTTACAACCTTTACAGTCTATGGTTGCAACTGTCCCTGGTCTCCCCTACAAATAATAATTAAATTGTGTTATAATTAGTACATTAGGCTATAGCCTACTATAAAAAAAGTATTGTATAAGTCATTATTAGGCTGCTTTGAGACCAACTAAACAAACATGGCGGTCATTGCACCAATCACAACTCTCGGTGGAGCTTGATTATTACCACCTGTGTTCACTTGACGTCAAGTTGGTGCGAGCAAAACAATCGGACTGTATCACCGTTAGCTTTGTGTATTATGTTGCCAAAGTCCACGGCTAGAAGGTATTTTTGCCCTGAATCATGCTGAACAACAACACAGGCCCAGTGGTAAGCAACGTTTTTTAAGCTAATTTTGCTATGAGCTAACTACTAGCAACACTGGTGTGTGTGGCCTGTATCCGTAGGCCTATGTACATTGAGTAGCATAATAAAAGCGCTCCAGACAGCACCATTACTATTCAATATAGGCAATTTCGTAGAGCCTCAAGGTAAAGCTCAGTGGAGGCAAATCAATCATGTACTAAGGCCATTTCTATTTTTATAAAATCAATTAGTTCACATGGCTTTCTATGTAGCACACTCTTAATTGAATTATTGACGTTTTTGGAATTGTGTATATAGCTTATCAAAACACACAAATCACAAGCAGCTCACAGCTTCTGACTTGCAGTTTCTGAAAATAACTGCAGGCCAAACTCTACTTGTCCATAATTGATGATGTGATTGAGAGTATGCGGGAGCTCTTTTTGGATGAAGGGCTTGAAGACCGCGTCCTGGATGATTTAAGACATGTGAGTTTCATTCATAACCATATTTATCTCTAAAAATAGATAGTATTCTCATCTTGACTCAAGCTGTCAGTTCCAGTAAAGTTAGTCCATCTAGCGAGGAAGTTTACAGCATAGCAGGAAGTCAGACTGCTGTTTTTTCTTGCTGTGCAGCTTTGGGAGGCAAAGATGATGCAGTCAAAAGCAATGGAAGACTTCAGAAAAAATAATATCAACTCATCCAACTTTGTGCTGCAGCTCCCTGCCAGCTACAGTCGGACAGATCAAGAACTCACAGGTAACACAGCAGGCTTCTGCCATGAACTGCTTCATGCTTGCTTGATATTTGCATCACCTGCTCTGCTCTCTGCTCTTTTCTCTCAGCCTCAGTTGTGATCCCTGCGAGTCACAATATCCACAGTTTCCCAATGAAGGCAAGTGTCATCAAGCTTTCCAGGACATCACCTCCATGTCCTCATGTAGCTCTTGAAGTCAGGGGCACATACAAAAGCAAAACATAACCATACTTAGTTAAATGTAAAAAGCAACTGATATTCTTTTTTGTCAATGTAATCACTTAATACAGGCAGTATAGGTGAATGCTAAGGGCGCATCAACCCATCGGGTGCGCCGGAAATTGGGGAGAAAAAAAAGTTAAATTAATTAAATATTTTCCCGATTTTGGATCAACAAAGTACATCTTATTATCTTATACTAACAGAACTACGCCTGTATTGCGTACAGCGCCCATAAACTGTGGCACCCCCTCCCTCCCAAAATCAATTTGAACAGCCCCAGTAAAATTCTTTTATGTGGATTTGTTCTTTTTTTTTTTAAATAATGGTTTTAGTGTGCAATTATAGGTTTTAATTTTGTATTTGTGTTAATTTAAAAAAATCAAACTCCCAAAAAACGTATACAGCTTCTGTGTGCTTTTGTTAACATTGGCTTTTACCGCAGGGGGGGAGCTTTAGGGAACTCTCTCCTGAAAGACTGAGAGGCTTTGATAAGCTCAGTGAGGTAAAGGCACACCTTTATATGATCATTATAGTTATAAAAAAATAAGAGAATAAATGAAAAACAGGTATAAAATACTATATGACAGTATGCATGTGCGAGTCATAGTGAGTGTCTGTATTTTGGGGGGGGGGGCGCGCCAGCTAAAATCTTGCCTAGGGCAGCAAAATGGTCTCTGGGATTCCTCTCTTGTTAAAAAGTAAATAAAAACAATGAAACATTTAGGCTTGAATTGGTTGCCGGTAACTTTAATTGAAAAATAAATTCTGTTCAATTTATAATAGATTTGATTTCATTTAAAATCAGATACTCACTTATGGAATTTGACCAACTTGAGTACATATTTGAAAACCTGAATTTTCTACCTGTAATTATGAACCTTAAAAACACTTTTGAAATTATATTGTGAAATGACCTGAACATCATTCATGGACTGAGACAAAGGGAAAACTGTTATTTTACTTTACTTATTTAAGCACCATCAGACACTATTACAGTGTTAATGTAAAACATGCCTTTTTTAATATGATTGATTTATGTTTTTTTCATTTCAGACCAACTCCGAGACAATTGCCACTTTCTCTCTTCCTGCGGGGTTATCGTACCCTGTGCAGATACCAGCTGGAGTCACTCTTCAAACCGCCTCTGGTACACAACAAAATGTACCTGTTATTGGCATAAATATGTTTTATTTTTTTGTACTAATTTCAGATATTTTTCTCCCTTTTTGTGTCACTGAGGTCAACTTTACAAGGTCAACGTTCCTGTTGTGGTCACTCAGGCTCCAGCAGGTCAGCCTCTTATATCCCGAACCATGCAGAGAGTGTTTGTGGGGAGGCAAGCTCCTGCCCCCCAGTCATATGCTGTCCCACCAAAAACCACTCGGCCTCAGGGGGTGGATCCACCCTCTGTTCCAGCTTTTTCTCTTCAACTGCCGCCACATTCACAGGTTGATATCCCCCCTTGTCAGGAGAAGAGTGTCCCCCAGCCACCTCAAGTTCCTGCTGCTGAGCCATCGCAGCTTCAAGGGGTCCGCTCTCCAGAGCCAAACATCAACCTGGAAGAAAATGAGCAGAGTCCACAACGCGAACCTGTGAACCTCAGTATGAATGCCTCACCCTGCAGTCAGTTATTAGAGCAGATCAGCAGCGAGGAGGCTTTGACTCAGACGGCACAGTTTAAGAGCCGAGACATTGATGACATCCTGAAAGAAGTGATTGAGGAGGAGAGAGAGAAGGCAGAAAGGGCGAGGAACCTAGCGCCAGCTAAGAATGACAACCAGTCTGATCCTGTTCTTGGGGTAATTTGAAACAAATATACACTCGGAGCCAACACCTGGTTAGCTTAGCTTAGCATAAAGCCTGGATTCAGGAGGAAATTGCTACTCTAGGTCTGTCCAAAGGAAACATAATTTGTCCTCCAGCATTCTTAAAGCTCACTAATTAATAATAATTATTAATGTATTGGTATTTCTTGGATTGGAGTTCTAGGCTTGATGCTAAGCTACAGGGCTGTTGATCTCAAAATGTATAATGTATTTCTGTTGGACTATTTTTTTTAAAGGGAAACTTAACCACTTTTACAAAGGTTTGTACTTAAAATAAAAAAATATGGACGTTTACTAGGTCGGCTATAGAGAAGTGTTTCTCAAACTTTTTCATACCAAGGACCACTTAACCAATAAAAAAAACACTCGCGGACCATCTAACTCCAAAAATATCCAAAAACACATCGTTTTTCTAGAACAGATTACAAATCTCCTGCAAATGGTACAAACGAGTGGCAACATGTGTGATGAAGGTCTGAAACTTAAGCTCGCTCCATTGTGGAGATATTCCCGCGAGAGTGCGGAAAACTTTTATTTATTTATTTAAAATGTGAAATGTTACCAATATACTCACGGACCACTAGGGGGCGCTCACGGGCCACCAGTGGTCCGCAGACCACACTTTGAGAATCACTGCTATAGAGGGTATAATAAATGACAGTGAACTGCATCGTAGGAAGTGTAGGATCCAGCATTTTCGAAACACGAGGATACTAGGGACGGAGGTTATGACCAATTGGCCTCTGTTGGTTTCGAACGTACTGTTTTTAACTTAATGAGTTTCCTAACTTTATTGAAGATCAATACTAAATAGTTGAGGTTGCCCTTTAATACATCTAAAATAAATGTTACAATTAACGATAAAGGGAGCACTTATGTACTGTTTCAAGACGTTTTGACTGAATCAACATTAATGGCATTACATTTCTACTGCTATAAAACAGATTGCTGTGCTATTAACTCAAGCCAGTTCAGGTGTCAAATCTTGAATTATTCAAATAAATTACAATCTCATGGCATAACAGTTTACTTATTTTTTCTCGCAATTCCTGCTAAGCTGGACCTGGACTTCAACTACAATGAGCTGTCGGACATCGTTCAGCTGGATGGTCCTGCGGGGAACTCGGACATGGAGGAGGAAGAGGGAGGTCCCATGGAAGAGAACGACTTTCTGGGTTTAATCAACGCAGAGGCCATAAAGGCCCTGCAGGAGGGGGAGGGAAGCAGCGACGGAAACAGCGTCTCCTCCAGCAGCGACAGCGAGGGAGTAGATCTCTCCGAAGCAGTTGAAGAGGTTAGTGAGATTAAGCTGGATGTACATGTTATCCTGATTCTTTTTCCCCACTGTATAAGAAACAGATGGTCTGTGGCTATTTACCTGGAAAATTAAATTGTTTGTATTTCCTATCGATTAGGATCCTTTGAACTCAGGCGATGATGTGCACGAGCAGGACATCCCAGATCTCTTTGACACTGACAATGTAATCGTCTGCCAGTATGACAAAGTAGGAACAATTCGCCCCTACATTGGCCATCATTTGCCTCTCAACAAACCCAAGGCATGATTACTGACTTAATGTGTTCTCTCTATTGCAGATCCATCGCAGCAAGAACCGCTGGAAGTTTCATTTGAAAGACGGAGTGATGTGTTACGGAGGCAGGGACTACGTGTTCTCTAAAGCTGTCGGAGAGGCCGAGTGGTGATGAGCATCAGCACTCTTCAACGCATCAGATGATCATGTAGAGCGACGGGAAACTGATTCAAAAGGGAAAAATAATCAGTGAATTTAGACCTCTTGGTGGTGTCATTTGGCTCGCAGAGAAGGCAGTTAAACACCTCTGTGTGAAATCACTGATACTTTAGTTTTTCATTATGTAATTATCAGAACAATACCGCAAGTCATTTAAAATGTAACAACCAATTACATTCAGCCTTGCTTCTGGATCAAGTGTACTGAGACAAACGGCATGCATTTCTGTTGTTAAATATTTACCTGAAAATACTTTTCTTTATTAGGAGAGCAAAACATTATTTGACCTGGAATATCTTTTCTTCTGTCATGATCATGTTGCTTTGAAGGTACCTAATGTGCTGTTTGATTTGTAGTAATGCCTTGACTTTAATCATGCTTCAAATACACAGAACTGCACTGTTGTGCTGCATTCAATAAACCCTTTTCTTTCTGACAACCCTGAACAAAGCCTTTGTTGCCTTGTTACATTATTTATCTAATGAACTAAGTGTGTTTGTTTTCTTTTCACTATTTAACCAAAGGGCTGCATGCAAATTCACTGGAACACGACAGTTCATTTATAAAAGCCAGCATGGACACTAAAATCGATTTAATGTGTGACTATTTTAGAAAAACACTCGACTAGCTTCTCACAGCTGAACGAGAGGCCCCGCCTTGTTCTGATTTATGGTATTGAAATTGAGCAACTATTAGTCGAACCGCATAATCCTGCTTTATCCGACCATTTCTTAGTAACTTTTGAAGTACTGTTACTAGACTACAAAGCATTAGTCAAAAGCTCTTGCAGCAGAAACCTATCTGTTAGTGCTATAGCCACATTTAAGGAAGAGATTCCACCAATACTTAACTCGATAGCATGTCTGCATGTAGGGGAGGAAACTTATACAAAATGTACACCACCCCAAATTGATCATGTTGTTGATAGTGCTATAGATGCGCTGCGAATAAAATTAGACTCTGTTGCTCCTTTGAAAAAGAAGAAAATAAAACAACATAGATTAGCTCCATGGCATAATGCCGAAACCCGCAAAATAAAGCAAAAGTCTAGACAACTTGAAAGGATATGGCGTTCCACTAAACTTGAAGAATCCCGTTTTAATTTGGCATATTACTCTCAATGAATATAAGAAAGCACTGCGTAAAGCGAGAGCAGCCTACTACTCTTCATTAATAGATGAGAATAAGAATAATGCAAGATTTCTTTTCAGCACTGTAGCCAGGCTGACAGAGAGCCACAGCTCGATTGAGCCTTCTATTCCCTTAGCACTCAGTAGTAATGATTTTATGTGCTTTTTTAACGATAAAATTGTTACTCTTAGAAACAAAATTAATGACCTCTTGCCTTCGACCAGTATAGTGTTATCAACAGCTCCCGGAATCGTAAGTTCTAATATTACACTAGATAGTAAACTAGAATGCTTTTCAGCCATTAACCTTGAACAATTACATTCAATGATTCTCTCTTCTAAACCATCAACGTGCATGTTAGACCCAATTCCAACTAAGCTGTTGAAGGAAGTTTTTCCATTAATTAGCACTTCTTTATTAAATATTATGAATATGTCTTTATTATCAGGCTATGTTCCACAATCATTCAAAGTAGCAGTGATAAAACCGCTTCTTAAAAAGCACAACCTCGATCCAGAGGTTTTAGCCAACTATAGACCTATTTCTAATCTTCCGTTCCTCTCAAAAATTCTTGAGAAAGCGGTCGCAAAACAGTTGTGTGATTACTTAAAAAACAATGATTTATTTGAAGATTTTCAGTCTGGCTTTAGAACACATCATAGCACAGAGACAGCTCTGGTTAAAGTCACAAATGATATTCTAATAGCCTCAGACAAGGGACTTGTCTCTATTCTTGTTTTGCTTGATCTTAGTGCTGCATTTGATACTATCGACCATGATATCCTATTGCAAAGACTAGAGCACTTAGTTGGCATACAGGGAACTGCTTTAGGCTGGTTTAGGTCCTATCTATCTGAACGCTCTCAGTTTGTACGTGTTAACGATGAATCTTCCACGCAAACCAAAGTTAGCCATGGAGTGCCACAGGGCTCAGTGCTCGGACCTATTTTGTTCACATTATATATGCTTCCGTTAGGCAATATTATAAGGAATCATTCTGTAAACTTTCATTGTTATGCGGATGATACTCAACTATATTTATCAATCAAGCCTGATGAAATTAATCATCTAAATAAAATTCAAGACTGCCTTAAGGACTTAAAAACGTGGATGACCTTAAACTTTTTGATGTTAAACACGACCAAAACTGAAGTTATTGTACTTGGCCCGAAGAATCTACGAAACAAATTATCTAAAGACATACTAACTATGGATGGCATTAATTTGGCCTCCAGTGAGACTGTAAGGAATCTTGGTGTTATATTTGATCAGGATTTATCCTTTAACGCCCACATAAAATCAATTTCAAGGACCGCCTACTTCCATCTACGTAACATTGCAAAAATCAGGCATATCTTGCCTCAAAACGATGCAGAGAAACTAGTCCATGCATTTGTTACTTCTAGGCTGGATTATTGTAACTCTTTATTATCAGGGAGTACTAAGAAGTCAATCAAGTCGCTTCAGCTGATTCAAAATGCTGCGGCTCGTGTACTAACCAGAGTTAGGAAAAGGGACCACATTACTCCTGTTCTGGCTGCCTTACACTGGCTCCCTATAGAACACAGGATAGAATTTAAAATTCTTCTTCTCGCCTACAAAGCCCTTAATGGGCAGGCGCCATCTTACCTTAAAGAACTCATTATACCCTACTGTCCTACTAGGGCATTGCGTTCCAAGAATGCAGGGTTGTTGGTTGTTCCTAGAATCTTTAAAAGTACAATGGGAGCCAGAGCCTTTTCTTATCAAGCTCCACATTTGTGGAATCAGCTTCCAGTTTGTGTTCGGGCGGCAGACACCCTATCCATTTTTAAGAGTGCGCTTAAGACCTTCCTTTTTGATAAAGCTTATAGTTAGGGCTGATTAGATTCAGCCCCTAGTTTTGCTGATATAGGCTTAGTTTGTCGGGGGACATCTTACTTCTTCCTTCTCTCTGTCTATACCCGTGTACACTCATGTTCCGATTAACCCAGCTTCCCCAAATGTCTTTCTTTTTGGTGTCTATATACGCTGGGATCCGGAGTCATGGATGATCCTGCGGTCCTGTGTCCTGGATCGCGAGCGCTGGATCTTGAGTCGTGGCTGTGGTCCTGGATCATAGGTCCTCGATGGATATCCTCGTGGATTCATCTTCCTATTATACACACATGCATTTCCAAACATTTGGACTACCTATGTTGCAAATGTATTATCTTTTCAATTTACACATGGCATCTATTGCACGTCTGTCCGTCCTGGGAGAGGGATCCCTCCTCTGTTGCTCTCCCTGAGGTTTCTCCCATTTTTCCCTTTAAACTGGGTTTTCTTTGGAAGTTTTTCTTTGTACGATGTGAGGGTCTAAGGACAGAGGGTGTCGTATTGTCATACTGATATTCTGTACACACTGTGAAGACCACTGAGACAAATGTAACATTTGTGATATTGGGCTATATAAATAAACATTGATTGATTGATTAAATGGATCGTGATTTCCGCCAAAGATTTGGAAATTGGTCCGTGCGCAAAGCATTGTGGGGATTTTAAGACCACGGAGTCTACACATGTGCAGCCTCAACATTTTTCGCTACGAAGTACGCCGGCCTCGGTAGAATTCCAAGTATGCTGGACATTGGAACAGGCTTTCGACGGCACTCGATAACGTAGTATGCTTGAAATAGTGGATCTGGAGCAGCCTTCCTCAATCGCGAGTACGCTTGCTTGGTAGCACATGTCTGCCGAGCATCTTGCTTCAGAAGCGAGGCAAGAATACTTCCTGGCATTCGGAAAACAAAGAGTGGAACAGGCTAGCAAGTGTGCAGGTGTGCTTCATATGAGAGGCTCCGCCTTACATTTTCCGCCACAGATTTGGGGAAATTGGTCCGTGCGCAAAGCATTGTGGGGATTTTAAGACTGCGGAGTCTACACATGTGCAGCCTCGACATTTCTCCTAACGAAGTACGCTGGGCTCGGTAGAATTCCAAAGCCTCATCCCAATTCCCGTCCTCGACTCCTCCTTTCCCTCACTCGCTTCCCTTCCTTGCGTCTTAGCTCCGCTTCCGTAAGATGCGAGCGAGAGACACGAGGAGGTGACGCGAGGACAGACGAGTCCTCAGGTATTAATTGGGATGTCCTCGTTCACTCAAACGTCACTCTTAAACGACGTCTGTTAATGATGACATGTGCACAGCTGTATCCCCTCTCATCGGGCTTAACTGAATAACCCCTTAGAACCGGCCCATTTGTTGTTAAATATTTATTTAAATGAATGAATCTTTCTCTTGTTAGTCAAGGAATTCAATGTATAATGGTTGGTCCTGCTTTTGTGTTCCGTTTTGGTGTAAAATGTAGCCTACATTTAAATAAATATATAATTATAGTAATGTGAAAGCCTTTTAGAAATGAATTGCACATAATAATTCCCTCGGAGCTGTGAGCACTTATAGCACTTGTGCACTAAAGTCTGATTTAACACTTGATTATATTTCACATCATTCATCCAGATCTGTAAAGTAACTAAAAGGTATTAAATACATGTAGTGGAGTAGAAGTACACCATGTACCTCTGAACTGTAGTGGAGTAGAAGAACAAAGTAGCAAAACATTTAAATTAGGGCTGTCAGTCGATTAAAATATTTAATCGCGATTGTCCATAGTTAATCGCAAATTAATCGCACATTTTTGATCTGTTCTAAATGTACCTTAGAGGAATATTTTTCAAGTTTTTAATACTCTTATCAACATATGAGTGGACACATATGCTTTATGCTAATGTTTATTATCATTTGAACAATGACAAATATTCTCATGAATATTAAACACAACAACCTCTGAACATTACAAATATTCGCCTCAATTCAACCTGGAACCTCTCTCATACAATAATACAATACAAATGGTGTGTGTGTGTGTGTGTGTGTGTGTGTGTGTGTGTGTGTGTGTGTGTGTGTGTGTGTGTGTGTGTGTGTGTGTGTGTGTGTGTGATGGATCGTTGGAGCTATGTGCAACTCAAGGCATATGCTCGAACGGGAGCTGCCTGGACGCTGCAATCATGTTGCGCACTATCCGTGCTGAGTGTGCTGACTTTTTGTACAATGTCCCGCTGTCTGCTTCCTGCATAAAGTCAAGTGCTCGGCGCAGTTGTGGCGAAATGTCGCTCCTCTGTTTTCATTTAAACAGCTCCTTATATCCGTTAGCGCAGCTAGCTAGCACCAGATGCTAACAACAACAATGCACGTAAGGTCTCTCTCTCGCTCGCTCGGGCCACACATACACACACCCTCCCGGTCCTCCCAATAGCCAGTCGGTGCCTGCCGGTGAGCGTGGAAGTGTGGTCTGCTGCAAGTGGGCAGCAGGAGCGGGGCTGTCAGCATCAGCTTGGAGATGGTATTTTAAACTCGATGCGCTCTGAAACTACGGGGCGGCCGAGGAAAAAAAATACACATGCGTTAATCGCGTTAAAATAATTAGTGGCGTTATTTTTTTTTTTGACAGCCTTAATTTAAATACTTAAATAAAGTACAGGTATCTCAAAATTGTGCCCAAGTATAGTACTTGTTGAGTTTATGAACTTAGTTACTTAACACCAGTGGCTATACAGATAGAAAGACTAAGCCTTGCAGAGGCATGAAAATACATTTTCAAAATGCTCAACAGTGCTGCCAAAATTATAAACTGACTGCTACACAATTAAAATAAATGCTTTTATATATTTCTATTAGATGTGACTCTTTAGCGTTTCTGTTATTATTACCACTGCTGCTTTAGTTGTTCTGACTGCTAAAATCATCTGTTATTCCTCATTTTAAAACCGATATTCCGTGGGGTCGGTGGGCTCGGATCCTTGTCACCTTTTTCTTTCATACCTGATGAGTTTGCATCCCTGACAAGACTAGGTACATTACAGGAGTGTTAAAACACCCAAACATGCACACGTATCTTATTTTAGTAGAGATGAGAGGACAAGGTCTAATGTTGTGACTGAAATGATGAAGTCAAAGCTTCAGTATTTTATCTTATGTAGCACATTTAATTCAATAATTAATCTTGAATTACTAATAACTCTAAAGAAGGCAAAAGTGGATAAGGCAAATACTCATCCAAAGTGTGTGTGTGTGTGTGTGTGTGTGTGTGTGTGTGTGTTTGTGTGTGTGTGGGGGGGGGGGGGTGAGCAGCTTGTCTGCTCAAGGTTTAAAACCAGCGGTGCGAATGTTTATGAGAAACAATTCGTAGCTTTGACTGAACTCGAAGGAAACTAGACTAAAAAAAATGTAAGAAATCAAAACAGCTGGGTGAATACTCTCTTTATGGTATTTAAATTGGGCCAAGTAGAACCCCTTCATGGATTTGTGATACTGATCTCTGTCTGTTCGGATTTCGAAGTCTCATGATTTATTGTGTGGGCCTGTGAAGGAGAGGCCCTGGGAAAACAACATATCTTGGAACTGCAATTACTTATCTTAAAGAGATTGCAACATTATACTCCTTTAAAAATTGCTCAATTCATTTAAACACATTTATTATGTACACAATAAAAACCTCAACAAATATATTGATCCTGGATTAATCAGCGACCTTTACTCTATTGTTCATAAACTCAGTAGTTTAACAACTATTAGAATTGTAGTAATGTCTGTAGACCAATTGTACTAGAAATAATTTGAAACAGTTTAATAAAGAATGTTAAACTATATTTAAAACTGTAATTGAACTTCAACTTATATCAATTATCCAATTCCAGTGGCCAGTTGGAATAGACAATCAACAAAGTTTTCATTTTGCAGCAACAGCGCAAAAGGTTTCAATCACAATTATGTCTGAGTCTAGTTCTGTCTTATCTGCTTTGTTTCGGAATGTGTTCAATACATTATGTTTTATTTTATTTTATTCATTATTACCATACAATACATAGATTAAGAATAAATGAAACAAATAATACAACATTGACCTATTTGAGCAGACAGATTTTTTTTTTTGCAACCCTGATTTCCTCAGGCCGGTATTTATGACCAGCAGTGATGCCTCTGAGGGTCTCGGTTGTATGACAGATGCAGGACATAAAAACATTCTTTTGCTATTTATTTTTCTTTTGCAGCACATTTATACTACAATGTATAATTTTGCTTTACATCTTTACATTATTTATTTTTCTCAAGTCATTTACTTTTGGTGAGATAACTAAAGTTTAGTTCATTTTACCCTGGCTATGGACTGATTCATTATTAGTTGTTACAAAGCATACACAAGACGGCGGGTAGGCAAACCAATATAGAAACAATTAGACAAACAAACATGAACTCGCAATAAACACCAGCGTGACAGCAAAGTTAATTCAGCTCAATTTAGTCCGAATTAGGAGGTTTTCAGGGGGTTTGGAAATAATGGAAATGGAGCACCTACTCGCGCATCCACCCTTGTACAAGTGCTAAAATCGTGCCTGAAGACTGTCCAAAAGCGATAACTAGCTTATCCTCTTGCGACAACCACTACTATATTCTAGTGGCGCTATGATCCCCTGACCAGGAGAACATAGACTTTTTTCCGCTACCCTTTCTCTCCAAAAACAGCACAGTTAACTGTAGTCCTACACGACCAGCCTATACACCCGCCATTGAGTTCACCCCAACGGTGAAACACAGTTTTGATTCTACGCTTGCTTGCCACTGCCCACCTGTGATCAATTAGCCTATACTTTTATGTATGCACCCCGGACCGCCACCAGCTGAATCCAGCAAAGTAGGGAACGCTTCCAAGCAACGTAGGAAATGTTCCTCCAGCAGAGTAGAGAGCTGTGGCGCATCAGGTGATGCACGCACCTCGCGCTGCCCCAGCCTTACCAGCAATGCAGAAGACGGTCACAAACAACGGGTGCTTTTAGACCATCTCGTTTTTAATAGAGATGGCGGTGGTGTGAGTTAAAGCTTATAGACAAAAAGGCTGTGACTTTCTTCCTCTCAGCTGCACGGCTGCAGCCACCCAGACGCGGGGAGGTATTTACACACACACCCCCGGCTGCTGCTGGAGCCGTGCTCACAGAGGCAATGGAGGGAAATATCTCTGGCTGCTTATTTTTAACTGCTGTGTTTGGCCGCTGAAACCCCCCAGAATTCGGCAATTTGTTCAATACAAATCTTTACATTGCTTTTAAACAGAAGTTCCACTTTACTGATGCCTTTCTTTAAGGTCACTCTGAACATGAGCTGTGCGTGCTTGTATGGCACTTCCGTCCCGAGCAGCACACACAGAGGAAATCAGCCAGGACTGAGTCCCCAGACACTGATTCCCTGTTTTTTTTTATACCCAAATGTTCATTAACCAAAACGAAATACAGCCGCTCAGCTTCACAGATAATTTTAGGATACCGTCAATCACAGATTCTGGTAAGGCAATGTCCAAATGTGTATTTGAAATTACACTTACCAGTCTCTGAAGATATGTTGGTATCCTGTCGACAACGCCAATTTGTGGAGGAAACTTCTGTGTAGCAATGCAGTGGGAGTCACCGACTCATGAAGGAGACACAGGATGAGCAAACACGTCAAACACTGGTAGTTTATTACAAGCATCGGCCGGAGAAATTCACATCACAAGTCACACAGTCAAAGGTTCTAACTGCACGGGAGGTTTGCCATGTCAAATCTGAATCAGCCTCTCATCTTGACAGACCTTTTAACCAGTTTACAGGGAGTCAACCCACATATTGGGGAAGGCATCTGTGAACACCTGGAGACACTGAATCACTTTATCTGACTCTATGGTAAGATCAGCAATAGCTGAAACTTCCCATTCCTTAAGACAGATAACAGACTTCGGCTTCGGTCGTAAAACGTCAACAGGCCTGAAAGGTCAAATATCTAAAGTAAAGACAAAATGAATCCCTCACAGACCTTTATAAGGATTAAAACATCAATCAAAACTCATCCTTAGAACTATTTGTCTCTTACTCAAAGGCTGTTTTTACAGTTTTCGGATCATTATGACAATAACAATCCATGATTTAGGACACCTTTGCAAACAAACTGGCCCGTTTTCACCCCATTTCCTGCTTGCTCCATCTGCTTCTTTGTACCTCCTCACATGTGCAGAAAAGGAGGCAGCAGCACCTGAAATTCTCACTTTGTAAATGAACAGAGATCAAATCTGATCTGATGCCTTCCACGTACAAGACAGAGAATCTCTTCACCCTGACCTTAAATGCTGCCTTCATAATACAATGCAATCATGATACAGTTCTCAGTGTTGATCATGTGGCCCCTTTTTTTAGAAAGCCATCCTTCATCTTGATGTGAAAAGCATAGAAGCTCAGTGAGTTAGTTTTAGTTTTGGGTGTTTTTTGACTGCAGTGGGGATGTGAAGCCAAAGTCGGCGACCTGAACCAGTCAGCGTCAGAGCTGCAGCTGCCGCAGCGACTCAGCAGCAGGCCCACGTCCTTCCTGATCGCCCGTGTGAAGAGGGTGTACAAGAAAGGGTTGCAGAGGGAGTTGATGGGATAAAACAGGATGAGCAGAATCTTTGAGTGGGACACGGTTATCAGGGGCATCTTCAGGGCAGCAGAAATGGCGAAGAAGGAAATCGGGGCCATGCAAAGAAAGTCTGTGAAAATGAGCACAGCCATGCGCTTGGCAATTCTGGTGTCTCCAAGACGGGTAGAGTGCTCCGGATTGCGAACACTCAGATATATGCATATGTAACAGTAGCAGACCAACAGGAAAGCAGCTACATTGAGAATGAGCACGGCCACAACGTAGATCTGAGAGGCCAGCGAGTCGATGTCCATGGGCAGACAGATGCTCACTTTGCTGTAACTGCTGACCCCCACAAGAGGGAGCAGGGCCACCAGCAGAGAGAAGACCCAGCCTGCCCCCATTAAGGCCGTTACATGGTGCATCCGTAGCCTCTTGTTGACTTGCATGGCATTGGTGATGGTGTGCCAGCGTTCAAGGCTAATCACTGTCAGTGTGTATACTGATAGCTCGCTGGAGAACACCGTTATAAACCCTGCTGTTCCACACCCGGGCCCGGTCTGCCAGTCAGTCGCATGGTTGTAGTACTCGTGGCGGGAGATGATGTCCATGAAGGCAATGAGCATCAGGTAGAGCCCCATGCACAGGTCGGCGAAGGCCAGGTTACACATGAGGAACCTGGAGACGGTTAGCTTATGTTTGCTGATGAGCAGCATAGCCAGAACAGCCAGGTTACCGGTCACAGCGAACACCGTGATGATACAGGTGAGACAGCGCAGGAGGGGGAAGCCCAGCAGGTCCTCGCAGGGGTTAAAGTCATCCGGCGTTGGAGTGCACTTGACGAAGGGGCTGTTGACACACTCAAATTCCAGGTCAGGATACTGAAAGGTGATGTCATCGATAAGATCCATGCTATCTTTGGTAGGCTCTCTGAAGAATACAGATATGTAAAAGAAAATGACCTGCGTAAGTGAAAGTATTACAATTAAGAGAGGAGAGGAGTCAGATAAGTTTTGTCTTTTATTATAGTATTGTTTTCTAAATAGATTACTCGAATGTTTTAAGTTGAGCCAACGTTAGATCAATTATGTCAGTTTTAAGAAACAATAGAGGTGGATGTTTATTTTCGGGGACTCAAAGTTCATCTTTATCCAGAGAGTTAGTTGTGTTTAATATAATTATTAGAAGTTAAAATTAAAAGTGTCAGATGAAGTGACATTGGTTAAAATATTGAGATGTGATTATTATTAAGTAAACAGGCTTCGTTATTTTTTTTTTTCGCCAAGTATTTTCCCACTTACAATTGCTTTGCATATCCATTGGTTCAATGTGGGTGCTATGTTAGAATATCAATCTATTAGGTTTAAACTATGTCAAATCATCTATGCACTTTTAAGGCCATTGAAAATTAATGGTATGGTCCCGGGAAAAAGTATGCATAATGTAAGGCTTTCTCATAATCTTAAACTTGAACTTTAAAATGCACCACCCTCCCAACACCAATTATTTTAGTACAGTCTCTTAATGGACAGTGAAGTCACTTACTTTTCAGTTGTGCTGAGATCACACAACTTTGAGGAGTTCTTTAAGGCACTTTCCCTTTAAATAAAAAAGAGGAAAATGTTAGACCACAGAAAATGCCAGTAATCTCAACTGCTGTTCCAACTAATGATGATCAGTATTCACAGGACAGAGCTTTTGTTCTTTTTGCAGATGTGAATGGATTTGTATATCACCGGGAGCAGTGGTTGGTTACCTTTGTTTCAGCCGCCATGTGTGGAAAGCGCAGCAGTGGCTGGAGTACGTGAGTTCTGCGTTCAGCAGCTCGGCCAGGCTCTCCGGGGGGGGGAGGGTCTTCAGAGCAAAGGCAGAGCTAGCGTTCAGATACCTCACCTGCCCCAATCCTTTTCGGGGGAGGGACCTCAGAGGTGTGAAGGAAACATCCCTGCATCAAACACGGAAAATATAAACATTAATTTCAGTGGAGATACTGTGTTTCAATAATTTGACTGTTAGAGGGTTACAAAGTCTTTCCAACAGGAAGACCCATAGTGTTTTGTTTATAATTATATAAAGCTATCTCAGGCATTTTTCTGCTGAATCTCTAGTGACAGTTGCAGAAAACCGCTAATTAAAGGTTTTCATTTTCAACAAGCCATCAAGGTCTTTCTACAAGAGGTGCTAATTCACAAAAAAAAAACTTCATCGCAGAATAAAGGTTGAAATTACTGACACGGGCTGAACACATTTTAGAAAAACAACACTTCGCTCCCTCACGTAATTGTTTTTCTTATATTCATTGAACATGAAAATACCCGGATGGTGCTCTTTAGGCCCAGGACGAGCAAAAGGAAGACCTTTAGCTTTTCCTGCATGGCCGTTATAACCACACACACTTCTGTAATTCATAACCAGAGATGGGGTCGTTACTAAAAAAAAGTAATATATTACATATTACATATTACTTAAAAAAAAGTAATATATTACACTACTTCGTTACTCTCTACATACAGTAACTCGTTACTTTACTCGTTACTTTACTCATTACTTTACTCGCATGGCCGGCCCGCCCCTCCCTGCAGGCAGATCACGCAGACTGCTAAAGTTTCAAATGTTTTCTTTAGTTCAGTTTCCATCGCATAAGACTGATCCAGATCCTGAATGTTTCCTATCTGACCGTGGCTGTCCTCTGTCTCCTGCTATCTGTATATTTTGCGCAGTCTATCTCTGCTCACGCTGTTGCGTCGGCGTGTTCTCCTGCGTGTTGGCCATGTGTTGCACTGGAACCAGACACCGCAAAGACTTTAGCTGAGCACGTACGAACTGCGCATGCGTGAATGGCAATAACTCTCCTTACCAGCAGGCGGCGATAGTGTGTATTCGTCATTCAAAACAGGCAACAACCGTAAAACAGAGAAGAAGAACAGACTACGTGATATAAACAAACAACAAATAACTGTGCGTTAGCTTCACCTTAGCATGTGTTCTTTGCAGGTGTTTATTGAGGTTTGATTATGTCTGATTTTAGTAAGTAACGAAGTAACGCGTGTCGGGGCAATGTTAGTAACTGTAGTGTGATTACTGAATTATAAAAGTAGCGCGTAGTAACACTACTCCGTTACCGACAAAAGTAGTATTACCGTTACTTTGTAACGTGTTACACCCAACTCTGTTCATAACTAATATAAAAGGAAATGTGATATCTGCAACACAAGGTTACTTGCAATCAGAGACCTTGCGAGCTGCATGTGCATCAGGCCGGGATATTTGTTCAATAATCAGTATTCAGCAGTGCTTCTCGTCTTGTTGGTTGTTTACACAGACAGGCTGTCACCACCCTAATGTTTAAACAATAAATTATAAACATTGTTATGAATATTAATCATGCTTCACTGTCCAAGTTAAAATATGGTAACCTTAATGCTGTTGATTCAAACATCAACAGATAGAGAATGTAGGTCTGTCCTCTCTGGTATTTAACTTTGCCACAATCATACATTTCTGATTTTCTGTTTTGACCTCTTGTCTATAACTTTTTAGGAACTGGTACATCTTCAACTGGGATAGATCTACAGTTCACAGAATATATATTTTACTCATACACAACATTCATTTACCAGACATAGTTTGTAGTTACTTTGGAGGACTATTTCACATTTAATCATACATTCCGTGTACAACATGAAATGCTTTTTCATAGATTAAACTGCCCAGCTGTAAAACATACAAAGTGCTTAATATTAGCTTTGTGTTAATAGGCCACAACATCAAAATCCCACATTAAAGGAGGGGTAGGTAATTCACTTCAGAAACACTTTTTGTTATATTCCATGGAATGCTCTTAACATCCCGATAGCAATGAATATATTAAATGCTTTGACAATTAATACATAAAAAATGTTCATCTGTGGAAGCCGTAGTACTGTAAAAAGCACGACCAGTTATTTTAGCCGGTCCGGCTACCTGCCTGTCAGCCTTCCATCTGTGCACAAACTTATCTCGTGCCCTCATTGGTCATGTGCACGTTCGTGTGTGTTGGAGGAGGGGCTCAGTAAGGAAGTCTGAAGGAAGGGGCAGATCTTTTTCGGCTGCGTACTTTCAAATTCTAGCGCAATAGAAATCATGATGCCTTTAAGCTCCTTTAAGCAAGTTTTGGTAAAATGTTGAATGCAAGTCATTTATATGTTTTAGTTCAATCTCAATACATGTCATTAGCTGCTGACTGTCTGTTTGGTAAGTGTACGGTGGTTTTGAAAAGCTTTTACTGAAAGCTGCTATTGGCTGCAATTGCAAACAAACACTCAGGGCCGCCCCTGGCCAACTTGGGGCCCCAAGCGACATTGTGAGATGAGGCCCCCCCCCCCAACCGACAGGAGTGAAACATTTTTTTTGGAAACAAAGTAGGCTAATTTGCAAATATAATTCCTGTTTATTATTATTATTATTATTATTATTATCAACACAGTTACTTTTTTATATGTGAGGTAAATGGTAAATGTGCATGTATCTCGTTCATTATGCGTTTACGGGTGAATACGTGAACACTGCATTTCCTGCCAAATACTAGCCTCAAAAAGATTAAAATATAATTAATGCAAATAAACTACTTCTACTAATAATCATAATCAATTCAATAATATAAATACTATATTATTTTATTATAATATAGTTGTAATATAGTCAAGACAAAACATGCTTATGACATGCTCAAAAACTGATATTTCTTAAATCTGTATTCAAATGTAATTCCCTCTGTCAGCAATGTATCAACAACTACACACACATTTCTATCAGTATTTCTCTGTGTTGTGGTTCACGTGATGATGACTGTTAGGAGTTAAGGGGAGAGGCTGAGCATCACCATGAAATGTGCAAATTGACATAAAAATGAATAAAAGGGGAATGTTTTTCTTCGGCTGTAAACTTTAACTGTTATGCAAGCCATCTAGACAGACAGTTTATCACTCTTCCTCCTGTACATTAGCAGATAAAAGGCATAACATACTTGAATGAATGTTAAATAAAGAATGCTGGAAATAACTGCATCACCATTAGCCTATATGCTAATGCAGAGACTGCCTTCTTCATGTCGTGAATTGCAGCTGATGTTTTAATATGGCAATTGGCCATTTGACTTATACAACATTCGCAAGTTGTACATTTGACTCATACAATAACCAACCTTCGAGTGATGCTCTAGTTTCTTCATGTTTTGTTTTTTTCCCTCTTGCTTGCGCCGGACTGAAACTGTCTTTTCACCGACATCTCTTCACCTGCACTAGTGGCCGCATCAAAGCCGTGATTGGTCAGATGTCGATTCATTGCAATGGTGTTGGGTTACAGACGTGCTCCCCTTGTCCCCTCTCACTCTTACTCTCGCGTGTCAGCGGGGGTGCGTGGAGAACTGCGCACAGCAGCTGAGGCCCTCTGGACGGGGCCCCCTGCGCAAGGCGGGGCCCCATGCAGCCTGCGTGATTGGCCTGTAGGGAGGGGTGGCCCTGCAAACACTACAAACAAATCCCAAGAACACGTCTACCACCACTGATTGTTTAACCCTTAGATGCACGAGTGACTGGACCCAAGACTCTTCTAAGTGGGTCAAAAAGGACCCGTATTAGAATAATATGTGTTTTTATGCCATTTTTGCCATTTTGGTTAAGAGAAATCACTTGTATAATATTTAGTATTATATTTTGGTTCTCACTAGAAATATTTTATATTTAATTTTTCACTATTTATAATTTTAGAATTTTTTTTGACATTTGTTATAAAGAAAACGTTTTGAACATATTGATGCAAAGATCTCCGCTATTCTGAGACCCTCACAGTATTCCAGTTCCTTTTCAAAACTCATCTCTTCTCCTCGTGTCTACTCATAGCCCCACCCATTCCGGTTGATCAAGTTTGATAGTCCTATACCCCCCACCCTAACCTTCCCTTATATTGTAAAGCGATTTGATTTTGAGTCCTTGAAAAGCCCTATACAAATATAATGTATTATTATTATTATTATTTGTATTATTATTATTATATTGACAGGTATCAGATCTTGCTGTGTAAAATAATCTTCCTGAGAGATGTCACTTGTGATGTAGTCTGTGTGGTCTACAGCCACAGGTGATAAGAATCAAAGGATTCCATATAAAATGCATGTGACACTTATGGAAGTTTGGGGTAGTACAATTTCTTAAAATGTATAACATTTAAATAAAAAATTTGAATGGCATGATATCCAAAACAGGTTTTTTGAGGAATAGCTGGACTATGAAATGATAACATTTTTTAATTACAAAGATACTTCAAGAAAACCCCCTCACCGGGTAAAAAAAGACCCACTTATGAATCTAAGGGTTAATGACATTTTCCTTGATTTGAATGGTTTTACCAACTTAAATCTTTGTCACTTACAGATAACTTGGACCGGTGACTCCTTCAAAAGCATTTTCTTCAATGTCACTGAGATACATGTTGTCTCTTAAAATCCTACAAAAGACAAGAAAACAACAACTGTAACAAAAGTGACCTCAAGTCCAAACAATAGTTTAGCAGTTAACATGCAATATAAAAGAAAATCTAAGGTGACACATTAATGGCCAACAATGGCCCTCAAACCATTTATTAACTATGTGTGTTCTTGGCTTGACACTGAGGAAGATGAGCGTTATTTTTAGACTGCATGGTGTCCGCACTGATCTCATCTGCATCTACTATCAGCAGTATGGGGCAGAGCAAGAAAACAAGGGGGCATCCAATCTTTATTTAGTCTTACATAACACTTGTTTACCGGTTCACTCAGCTTTGAATGATTACAAAAAGAAGAGCCTTAGAGCTAAAGAGCATACTTATCACCAGCCTAATGTATCGGCATGAGTAGTAATACAAATGCCACTTCAATCTCATTAGTATGCAGAAAAAGTGACAGGTCGCCCCGCCCCTTTTTGACCGGAAGTCCCGCCTTATCTGACCGGAAGTCCCGCCTTTTTATTTTATTTTGAAACCGGAAGTCCCGCCTCGTTCGACCGGAAGTCCCGCCTCGTTCGACCGGATGTCCCGCCCCCGCTTCCGGCGGATGTCCCGCCCCCGCTTCCGGTTTTCAAAATAAAAATAAATTAAACACACACACACACACACACACACACACACACACACACACACACACACACACACACACACACACACACACACACACACACACACACACACACACACACACACACACACACACACACACACACACACACACACACACCACACACGCACACACACACACACACACACACACACACACACACACACACACACACTTTCCCCGCCCCTCACCCTCTCCCTCTGTCTAAATAAAAAGCCATCGTCTTTAGTCACTCTTAAATATTTTTCAAGTCGAGAGAAAATGGCCAAGAGACGTCTTGATATGAATTTAATCAGCGAGACACCGGTGACAACTTACAGCCATCCGTTGGGTGCTCCAATCAAGAAACGAATGCAGTTTGTATGCCGGGTTCAGACGCCTACAGCCGAAGAACTTCACGAAGAATGGATTCTAAAAAATGGCGATGTTTGGGGTTATATATTCAACTATATGGCTAATGAACTGCATTTCTACAATCTGAAGAATGGAGAAACGTATGGACCCCGTAGTGTTAAAGCGACACTGACCTCAACAGATTGGGCTGTGTTAACTCTGGTGTCTTCCCGAGATCTACAAGCAACCATTGTATCGGAAGAAGTAGTGCATCAAGAAACCATCGTGGAACCAGAGGTGTACAAGATATTTGCAAAGAAAAACAAAGAAACACAAACAGAATGCGAGATTAAAGAAGAGCCTGCATCCTTACCCCTCAATGTGGAGGAAGAAGAAGGAGATATTCCCACACAACCAGAGGGGAGAAGAGTCCTGACAGGCACCGTCTGGGAAACTAAAAGCGGACCCTCTGGGCGTTGGTATTACCGCTCAAGCCGCTTGGTGACGTTGGGTAAGGACTCCTCTGATGATTTTGTTTTGGAGTATTTTAATTCTACCTGCGGGGTATTTCAAACGTCCTTGAGGGTGCCTCTGACTGCATGGATGGAAATGATTGATGGAAAAGCTACAAAGCTTAAAGAACTTTTTAAACAAAGTCAGACATCGATGGACATTATACTGGTGAAAAAGACCCTCACTTTTGCAGAGGACTCCGCCCCCCCAGTCAACATAACAAGTCCCACCCACCTCAGCAGATCATTTAAAAAGTAAGGACCCCGCAAGGACATTTTTAGAGAGCAGCAACCATGGATCTGAGAAAAACCACGATCTGCAGCCTGGATCAAACGCCTACAGGACCGCCATCCTCACCAACATTTTGGACACCAGATCTGGACAGCGCTATGGCTGACATTGATATCACGGGGTGGCTGGATATGCCTCAACCTCCATCCAAGTCTCCAGAGGAATCAACAACAACAGTAGGCATTGATATGCCATGCTCTACTTGTGCTCCCAAGGGTGGTGCTACAGAACGTATTAGGACATCGGCATTCCTGAACACGGTAAAAGCGGTTGTAGTTCATCTGTTGGATAGAGTCGTGTACCTTTACAGAAAGGAAACATGTAACGGATGTCAAGTCGATCACCCCAGTCAGAGGCAGCACGAGTGTTTATTCCCTACCGATGAATACTATTTGGATCGACACTATGATGAAGTGGTAAAGAGACTGTGGACCGTTCGTTTCATTCCAGCCATTCGGGACGCTCTGCACCAGAACCACCTTCATGTGTCAGAGAGGAGAGTCTTTGGAGCTACCGAGGCGATTCTGCACAACCTCAGAAACACCAGACTCTTTGAGGCTAAAATCGAGAAACTATACGAACAGCTGGTAGAGAACGACGAAACCCAAATGAAGATTACAAGAGCAGCTTGGGCCTTCTGGCAGCATTAGGAAGAGTTTTTATTTTATTTTGATACTTTTTCGTTAAAGTATGTTTTATTTTTGATCTGTTTTTATATTTTACTTCTTTTTGTAACATGTTTTTTCTATACATGGGTGTGACATATCAATAAAATGCATTGTAAGAAAAACTGTCGTACTCATTGTACCCTTTTTTTTCTTTTGTAGGACTTCAAGATATTTTGCATGTCATACATAAACACGGTGTCATCTTCCTTCAGCCATCACAACAACAATCAAGGTGGATCTGTGAAATGAAACACCTATTCCCAAAGCGTGACTACCCTATTGAGGGCATGCGTCTAGGGCAGTAGGGTCTAAATCGATGGGCCAGATATACTAACATGCGTACGGTATGTTTGAAAAAGACTAACCATTTATCCAGTTCAAGCTGTCTTTAAGATGTGACATCGCGCTCTGACTATTTCCCATAAAATCGTGACAAACTATTACTTGTTCTTACATTTGACCTCTTGCTGCTTGGTTGAAAATGATAGATGAAAAATAACTTTTTTAAAAAGAGTCAAACCACAAATGTTTTAAGATTGTTACAAAATGTAAAAAATAAAAAAGGTCTGGAGACAAAATTAATTCAGGTGACTCTGGCTTTATTAGGACAACAGACATATAATACAAATGGGTTAGGGGTTAAATATAACCATCGTGGACTTAATAGTCTAACAAAATACTTTTATCTGAATACATTTGTTCTTTTTAAGAGCAATTTTTGAAATTATTTATTTATTATTTCAGTGGAACAATCCAGTGTTTGTTAACATTAACGCTTTCTTCTCTTTTTCTTGTGTTACTAAGATACTTTTAAACACACTTTGGTGTATGCAACACTTGTTCAGATAAAACAAGGTTTTTTCTTTTCTGATAAACTTACATATTTTAATTATTTTATGTTACCAAGATACTTTGAGATACACCCTGATGTACGCAACACTTAACAAAGGGTATAATATGAAGTAGTTGGTAAGGAAGGGGTTTTTCTTTAAGGGTGCAAAACTTTTAGAACAGGGTAAAATATTCATTAATTTGTATTGAATTGAGTTTTCTTTTTTTGATTTTCAACATACTATATGACTTTTACATATTTCTGACGTACTATACTTTTTTTGACTTTTTTCTGTAGAATCTTGACAAAACTATTACTTGTTCTTAAATGATGACCTATTGCTGGAGATGAGATGAAAAAGCTACAACGCTTAAAGAACTTTTTTCTAAAAACTCTCAATTCTACACTGACTCCCCCCACTCAACGCAATAAGTCCCACCCCACTCAGCAAATCATCTAAAACGAAGGACCCCATCAAGACGACCGTTGAAAACTAGCCATGGATCTGAGAAAAACCAAGTCTGATGTAGCCTACCCTTATTATCACCAGGATAATGGATATGGGCTTAATGACTGGATGGTACAAAGTAGGGGAGAGGATGTTCCCGAAGAAGAGCTCTCCTCTATATGTAATAGTATTGTAAACGAAACATTTAAAGTGGTCCTGGAATCTTCATTTTTCAGAAACATTCTGTAACATTACCGAATAAATTACACTTACTCTTTTTCTTGTGTTACCAAGATACTTTTAGATACAGTTTGGTGTCTGAAAACTGAAACTGGTTGAATATAAAGTACTTTATAAGGAATTCGGATTCTTTTAAAGGCAGATCTTGGCTTTTTTTTCTCTTGCCAAGATACTTTTAGACACACTTTGAGGGATGCAAAACCTTAAAACTAGAAAATGAAGTACAGTCTGATTAGATTTTTTCTTAAAGACTGTTTCTCTAAAAGGTAAGTTTGTGATTTTAACAATTTTCCCTGACACTTGGCAGATTTGTGTGTAATTCTCTCACAAAGGAACTGTAAGATACACTTTTTATGTATGCAAAACCTTAAACTTTGCTTTAAATGTTGCTTTTTCTTTTTCTTCGTTTTTCTTTACTTTTTCTATTCTTTTCTGCTAATTGTCGTTTGCGATCTTGGCGAGTGGTATGAGATATACTGTTTCTATAAAGGTTATCTATAATACCATCTTTTAAAGAAAGATATTCTTCATATGTCATGTTATCATGGTCCTCTTTTGTCCTAAAAACCTTACATGGATATGATATAGATGAGAGCTCTTCTTCGGGGACATCCTCTCCCCTACTTTGTAACATCCAGTCATTAAGCCCATATCCATTATCCTGGTGATAATAAGGGCAGGCTACATCAGACTTGGTTTTTCTCAGATCCATGGCTAGTTTTTAATGGTCGTCCTTAGTTTTATATGATTTGCTGAGTGGGTGGGACATATTGCGTTGAGTGGGAAGGCTTCATCTGTAGAAAGTACTCTGTTTGAGGAGATTTCGTAATAATGGCAGTTTGTCATTTTGAGGGTATTTCAGTGAAACAAGGCTGTTTTGAACATTTGACAGATTTATGCTTAAATTCTCTGGTAAAGTTACTGAAATATACACTTTGTATATAAAAGCTGAAAAGTAGATAATGACGCGTGCTTTGTGTGTACAGACACACAGAAAACACTGAAAAACACAACAAGAAGGACTGTAATACACTTGTATCAGACACGCTCCCCTTGCTAAAATGATGACAACAGTTTTTAGATGTAAAAAACCACTTTTTTTATTTTTTTCACACGCAAAATCAATAGTTATACTGATTGTAGCATCCCCAGGACAGTCTCCAGCTTAGAATTCCCCATATTACTGGAGATATCGTGATGGAGTTTTTTTCACTTCAGTCAAAATATTCACGTCTATGCTGTTTTCGACGCAAAGATGCATTACATCTACAAACAGAGCATACAATGAGAGCACATGATACACTGTTGATGTTTGTTTCATTTCTGAGATAATGTTACAGAATGTTTCGGAAAATGAAGATTCCAGGACCACTTTAAATGTTTCGTTTACAATCATTTCCCATTGACCCGGAATAGTACTGCCAGAACGAACGATATCCAAAATGTCTTCTAGTTTACAAACTTCAGCCATTCTGCTTACACGGGGGTCACTACTCATTCTGTTTTCAATCGTCCCCATCATCACACTTATTAAACGGGTAAGGACTACATTATGATCAATATATACAGAGCGTTTTGCATAGTAGTTTCCCATTTTTATTTTACTTAAAGAAAAAAGTCACTGCATTGAACAAGTCCCTGGCTTCTTCTCCATCCGACTGCTGTTTGTTAGTCTTCTTCTTCTTCTCCATCCAACTCTGTATGGATATTTCAAGTCTCTCCTTGAGGCATCTGCATTTTACAAGCTTGTGCAGAAAGGCTTCCGAAGCGCGTCCTATCCTCAGTTTATCCTCGCAAATGCCTTTTTCAATAAGACTCTGGTCAATCACTGCAACGAAGTCGGCGAGCCAAAGTCTTTTCATTAACGCTTTGTAATTGTTTCTGAAGAAGAAATCGGGCATGTCATTCCGACAATCGTGTTGCCTCTGGTCGGGGTTACTGCGTCGGCATTCTTTGCAGATTTCTTTTCTGTACCGATAC